>NW_027069689.1:0-10945 GCF_002906115.3 Quercus suber | reverse complement strand
AAAATCGAAAATAGATGGAACGTTCTACTATTTGAATTAAATTAAACTATTTAATAAAAATAAATCTATGAATAAAAAAATTAACAAAGCGTAAAATCTAAAAGTGTAAAAATATGATAAGAATGGATCTAGAGCAGTTGATTTCACCTAACAAATCCCACACAATTTATTCTTCCTAATTATTAAATTCTAATAATCTCCCGTTGATGATTAAAAATTCCTTAAGTATTCAATATCTTCTCTCGAATAATATTAAAAATATCTTCAACTAACAATTCCATATCTCTATGTGAATTTAATTAATTGGAGACTCATTACGTACTTTGAATTTTTTGAAAAATCACACTAGTCGCGGTAAAGCATCTCTACTTTCGCTCAACTAATGGTGTTTAATTCTAGAACTAAAATAACAAATCACCTCTCGGTCTCATTGTAATTCAATTGATCAAACCATAATTCGTAAAAAATAGTAAGCATTAAGAATAAGAATTAAACACTCAATCATGGAAATATTAAAAATAAAATAATTCAGAATATAAATTGTGTGTTCATTGCTAGACTACATCAACGCTCTAAAAATAAAATTTAGTTCATAATAAAACTGAAAAGAAAACAAATAAAACTTATGTCTTTCATCTGATGGTTGATCAACATGAAGCTCTCGCCTTTGCCCTCAGATCCTCCTCTTCAGAAAGACTCCTAAAAGAAAAATCTTCAATGCGGCAGCCCCTTTTCCTCTCAGGTTTTCTCTCCTCTCTTTTTTCTTTTTACCCTAAAGAGCCTTTAAATAGGTCAAGGAATCCTATTCCCGTTTGGAGAAAATCCCAGATTTTTAGGCTTCATTTAACCGACGATTTTGGCCCATTTAACGTCAGAATTCCGACTTTTGGTAAACTACAAAGTTGTAGCCCTTTAAGTTAACTTTTCAGCCCAACTTGAATCATCTCGATTGGATATCTGAGCCCAAAGTTATGCTGAAAATACTAACTATGTGCAGGCTGGAATCCTAATCCGAATTGGACTTGGATTTTGTACAAAATTCCTTTGATTCCTTGCTCTTCTCATTCCTTCAAAGCACAAATGAATAGATAAATATAAATAAAAAAATCAAATCAAATCAAAAGAAATAAAGGAAAACTAACAATTTTAATAAATAAGAGGATAATAAAAATCATGTAAAAATTACACTTATCAAATTCCCCAAACTTAAACTTTGCTAGTCCTCGAGCAAAAAGAGAAAAGAGAAAATAAATAAATAAAATTTTTCTGGCCTCAAAGATCTGCATAAAGCTTATAATTCAAAGGAATCATTCCAAATTAATCAAGTCCAAAAGTTAATTCAAAACTCAACTCCATCGCATTATCATTCTCACTTCATCATTAGCTTCCCGGATAGTTTTATGCAAACAAGTAAATAAGTACAGATCTCTAAAAATTCCATAAACTTGCTTTTTAAATCACTCTCCACTAATATAAAACAAAATATTACCCAGGATCAAAAGGTCTTTATTAGGCTTGTGATGTATGGCTATGGTGAGGGCTATAAAGAAAAGATAAGGTTCAAGCAAATAGAGCATTCTCACTTCTAAAATATAACTTTTTCTCAGTCCTTTGAATATCTCAATACCTCTCTTCATCAATTTTTTTTTTTTTTTTTTCTTACTTCAAGTCGTCACTTATCTTTTGACGTGAATGCAGGCATTTGTGATGGATGCACCCAGTTACTCAACAAGTCACAAACTTGAAGTGCTTTTGCATACTCATATTTCAAGTTACGTTTGACGTAAGAGTAAACATTGGTAATGAATACCCCTAGTTACTAAGCAACTCAAAACATTGGAGTAAATGGAACTTTGTACAATTTTCTTCTTCTTCTTCCTCTTTTTTTTTTTTTTTTTTTTTCAAACACTCATATATCTTCTCTTTTCTTCAACCCAGTGTAAGAATAGGTCAATTGGGTAACTAGGGATAAAGATAATAAAGAGGTAAGCTTGAAAGGCTCAATTGATTCAAAGAATGCCTAAATCACTTCCCAAGTAACATTCTGTATAAGATTTCTCCATGAGAGTAATTCAACAAGTTCTAGAATAAGTAGAGATCGTCCAATTTACAAAATTCACATAAAATTTCTCTAGGTATGCACAATGATTAATGATCATATCAAATTAAACAAGATCAAGTAAAGAATTAACGACTGGACTTAAGCAATGAGAATGATTCCTAAAAATTATAAGAAAATTCAACCATAATCTTATCATAGGCATTTTTTTTTTGAAATATTAAAAATAAAATAAATTCCCTTCCCCCAAACTTAAATTTCACATTTCCTCAATGGGAAAAAGGAAGAAAAAGTAATTAAAAGAATGAGAAAGGAGAAGAGATGCTCCCCTGATTTTTAATTGAATATTTTTCCTTGAGGTGTAACCATGTACCCATTGAAGATTTCTTAACACACTCAAAAGAGAGATTATAACACAAATATATTATAACTATTTTTTTTTTTTTTTTTTTTAATTTTATTTATAATCTTATAACTAGCTATTTTTTATTAAGTGTATTGTATATAACAACATTGACATATAAGTTTCTTACAACATGATATCAATGGCGGAGCCAGGAATTTATTTTTGGAGGGGCCATCTATAAAAAATTTTATGTGTGTATGAAATCTAAAAGAGTAATGTGCGATACTTCATAATTCAATATGTGCTATAAACAACAACTAAATACATGTTAATTTTTTTTAAGTGCTAAATACATGTTAATTTTTTTTAAGTGCTAAATACATGTTAATATAGTAGTATATATTGTATATTTTAATCAAACTAATCAACTACATTTATAAATTATAATGTCATACAGTGTATAATATATTGATTATTATAATAACAAATAATGTATTGTAAGGAATATAAAAAAGAAAGCAAATGAAAAGTAAAGTAACATGTACAAGAGCAATGTACATGGGTGAGGGGCCTACGGAGACTTCAACTTGTCTTTCACTCTTTCTTGTCTAGTTTAGTCATATAAAACTTTTACTTTTATATTGTAAACACAAGATTGCAGTAACAGTGGGAAAAGGAAAGAATTGAAAAGAAAAAAAAAGATTTTGGATTATATTCTATTTTACAATATTTTTATAAAATGTTGATGTGGCAAACCTTAATTTATTGATTTACATCTAGACCCACCATTAATATCACTTTTTCATTTACTAATAACCACTCATCACATCAGCAGTTTGTAATAATTTTTGTAAAATAGTTTGTATTTCTAGCATTATTCTTCTATTTATAGAAAATACTTTTTAGAAAATGACTCATTTTCTAGAAAACATTATCGCTGAAACAAACAGAACTCTAACATAAATTTTTTATTTTTTATTTTATTTATTTTATACAAGCTCTAAAATACTTAAATTTACATCATTTATATATTCACATTTTATTTTGTTTTCTGTTATTACTAATTTTTATAATTTCTTTTAATTTTTTTACTAATAAAAAATGTTATTATTAGGTTATTAGAATGTTCATTGTTTGTTGTGTATAGGATTTCTAAATTTATTATACAATTTAATTATACGAATAAAAAATGATTGAGAACCACAAAATGGAAGATTTCATGTAAGACAGTGTATTTATTTACCACCCAAAAAAAAAAAAATGATACACACACAAAGATGCGATCGAATTCCTGCAATATCAATCCTTGTGAAGGCTTTACTGTTGTTTTTAATTTCTTAAGAATGACTACTCATCTGTCTACCTTAACCATTTCTAACCTTGTTTCATTCAGGATGTCTTCAAATGATGAGAGCATACCACGCCTTGCTAGAGTGAGTAAGTTCTTTTCTCTATGAGATGATGGTACAATTTCGTTCTGTATTACACAAATTATCTCACATTATCAGATGAAATTAACTTGCAGTTCTATTGGCTTTTGGCATTCCAATATTGGTTATAGCAGTCTTCAATTTTTTTTTTCCCTTGTGCAAAAAAAGATGGAACAACAGTTGCTCCAGTTTGGAAGGTTGCTCATCAACCATTGAGGTGTTCCTCCTAGAAATTGCAAGAGAGAAGCCAATAAGATTCACAGCTAATGAACTATGCAGTTTCACAAGAAATTACTCCAAAACATTGGGTGCCGGAGGCTTCGGGACAGTATACGAAGGACAGTTGCATAATGGGATGAAGATTGCGGTGAAGGTTCTGAATAGGAGTTTAGCCAAGACAGTCGAGGAGCAATTCATGGCAGAGGTGGGAACAATTGGTCGAACATACCATAGAAATTTGGTTAGATTATATGGTTTTTGCCATGACCAATTCACGAACGCCCTTGTGTATGAGTATATGGAAAATGGATCATTAGACAAATACTTGTTCAATGACAAAAAGGAAATTGAATGGGAAAAGTTGCATGATATTGCAATTGGGACAGCCAGAGGTATCGCTTACTTGCATGAAGAATGCCAACATAGAATCATTCACTGTGACATTAAGCCTGCTAACATTCTACTTTATTCAAATTACTTTCCTAAAGTTGCTGATTTTGGACTTGCAAAGCTTTGTAACTGTGATGACATCCACATTACACCCTTGGGGTATAGGGGGACTCCTGGATACTCAGCACCAGAGTTTTTGTTGAAGAATCATCCCATAACACAAAAATGTGATGTTTATAGCTTTGGAATGGTTTTGTTTGAGATAGTTGGGAGGAGGAGGAACGCTAATGTTACTCCTTCTGAGAGCCTTGATTGGTTCCCAACACAAGTTTGGAATGAGTTTGAGAAAAATGAGTTAGATGCAATGACTGTGGCTTGTGGAATTGAAGAGAAGGATAGAGAGAAAGCAATAAGAATGTCTATGGTTGCTTTGTGGTGTGTTCAAGATTCGCCGGAAGCTAGACCACCAATGAGTGCTGCGGTTAAGATGTTAGATGGAGGAATGGAGATCATGCCACCTACCAAACCGTTTAATTATTTGTACGCGATAGGGATGAATGCACTCAAGCCACTAGGAACTAGTGATGGTTCTAGCAATTCTTATTGGTACAAGGATGCTACTCCAATCATGGCCAAATATGAAATACAGATAGCTACCAGTTCTTAGTAGAAAAGACCAATCTTTCAAAGTTGCCCCCTGCATGAAATCCTTGTCCATATGCTATAGAAAAATTTGTATACTATCACAGTCCTCTTCACAAGTTGAACCTTACTTTATGTTTACATTACTTGGCATAAAATATTACTCATATATATGCAAAGATTTTAGCCAATCCCAAAATTTTGGGACTTAAAGCTTTGTTTATTGTTGTTGTATATATGCAAATATTTACTTATATTCATTTTTCCAAATGGGATGGTTTTAGTCCAAATGATCTTTATATTCAAGTGGTATATAATTATGCTCTTCTTTATTAAGAGAACTAGAGTTTAATGCTATGTTTGGAAGTTTGGAGGGAAAGGAGAGTAGTGCGGATGAGAATAGAGGGGAATAGTTATTCTTCACCTTGTTTGGATGTTTTAAAAATTAGGATGAGAATGAGAGAAAATGATTAAATATATCTAAATGGACAAATTTACCCCTATTTGAAAATGGACTTGCAACATTGGTCTATGATTAATATGATTAATGTATTAGATTAATAATTATATGCCTTAGCACACTTTTATTATTACTATTTTTTTTTCATTGTTGCTCCTTACGACCAAAAAGGTTCAGGTTTAAGAAGTAGTTGATTAATTATGGCCTTGCCAATGCCTTAGCACACATTATTTATTTATTTATTGTTATATCTAATCCTAGTAAAGAGAAGCACTAATTTATCATTCCACCCAATACCCATGAGCAAATTAGTTATGGCCTTCAAGAGAATGTGTTATGTGTAATATAACTTGCCCCACCCTCTCTTAAAATTACCAAGGCTTTTGAGTGGAGTTGTGGTGTACCTTTGTGTTAGATACCTTTCCCTCTCCCTTATGTGCGTGTTTGTTTCTCCAAAAAAGGAAAAAAGAAATAAAAAAGAGTTAGTTATGGCCATGCCAATGCCTATCACACCCCTTTAGACTAGAGAATTCTAGAATTTAAAAAACAATCACAGGACTTTCTGCTAATACTCATAAAACTAGTACAATCAAATAAAAAAATGTTGAAACCAAAAAAGGCCAAGGATGTCATTGTTTTACAATATCAAAAGAACAAAAATTAACCCCAAGATTTTATAGTTCTATCATTAATTGAAAAGGTTTTTAGAAGCTGGATTTTTTTTGGAACATTTACTCGTCTAACTGCTAGAGAAATTTAAAGATCAGACATTATTGTAAACAATAGCTCCTTGTTCCACCACTAGGTAGCCAAGAAAAGCTCTTAACATATCTAGATTCTTAAAAAGAAAGAGATAAGCCCTCATTCGCAATCTAGAATCGATTCCTATCTCATCCAAAAGATGGAACATGTCTTGCTTAGGAATGGGAAGACGTGCCAAGCCCCTCTCAAAAATTAAATTTCCTTCTCTCATTGCTAAAGCAACATCTTGAATTGCCCCCATAATTTGTTCCATGTCCTCATTTTTTGATGTTTTTCTCTTTTTGGCTTTTAAGGAGGTTTCACCCACATTATCACAACTCTCCAAAGTAACTTTGTTTTGAGCAACTAAATGATCAATATCTTCAATGTTCTCCATAGAGCCCTCTCCGGTTGAAGTAGCACACCATTGCCTCATCTCTGACGCAGTTTTAGATTGTTACCCAGTTGCTCTATCTTTTCCATAAAGCTCAACCAATTTGTCGTAGTTTGGAATTGGTTTGTTCTTAAACTATTTTGCTTTAGGTTTAGCCTATTAACAAAGGAAAACAAATTAAGAATTGTATTAGTATAATGAAATGACCTTGACAAGTTTGATTGTAATCAAACAATTAGCAAATGAGACTTATAGCTTCCAAAACCAATGGTGATTGATATTAATAGTTATCAATTTATCATAAAGAGAATTAAATCTCAATATTCAGAGTTGCAAATAGTGAAGATCAACAAAGAGATGATAATAATTGTGAGAATTGAGAAGCCAAGTTTTCTGTCAAACCTCGAAAGGTTAATTTGTCATTCAATTATAACCGCTTAGAAAGGGTCACATATTGCTTACTGCAACAGATTAATTTTTAATTTGGAACATCATCGAATTAAACTCTACAATTGATAAATCTAGCTGATCTATGCCACTATATTAAGCAAAGGCAAAGAAGATAACATCTGCAGCTCATCTTAACTCAACTAGTACACAAGTCCATGTTAGTAGATCTGTTATTGAAATAAATATATATGTAAATAAATGACAAACCTGGATTATACTTTCCCAAACTTCTTGTTCAGCCAGGCTATGATTACATTTTTAATATGTAAAGAAATTTGGCAACTTGTTCTTCAATCATTGCTCGTTATGTTGGTTGGAGACCACCTTCTTTATGTAGCATGTCACACAAATCTAAAAAAGCTTTAGGCCCCATTCATCTAATACCACAACACTTTTCACTTCCAATTATCTCTCTCATTATTTCATTGCGAATGTTTTGTCTTTCCAACCTCGGACTACTAATTGAGAAGTTACTTGTCTCTTTTGAGGTCTCCTTCGAAGTATTAACTAATAGGCTACAAGACAAACTACATAAGCAACTGCCATTCGACATCTCCATTCCCAAATTTGCAATACATGTCTCCTTTTATTCTCTTGTCTATCCATCTAATAAAATTATCCCATGACAACAAAGCTATTACAATCCATGAGTAAGGGGGGGAAAAGCATAACCACATAATCAAAGGGAATATAACAGGTTATAGAATAGATACTATCTAATCGTATTGAGAAGTATCTTTGATTTCACTAAAGTAGCCACTGTCCCAAATATGCATAAACACATTTTTGGAAACCAATCACTGCACAAACTCATGTGAATTTGATTATACACAATACAATTTATCAAACACATTGTGAGCAACTCTTTGAAACTTTAAAATTCTAGTATTAAAAAAAAAAAAAATCAAGTCAGAAACCCATTCGCAAATAACATGAAACTACCCAATAAAAATCGCAAACCAATCATCAATCATATCAACTACGAAATCATTAATATATATGAAAAAAAAAGACTTGACCATAAAATCAAACTTACATAGTATACACAATCACAAAGCCTTAGGATTAACCATAGTCATCCATATATCACAAACTAATAGGATTACAAGTGTTTAGATAAAAATAAACAAGAAATACTGATCCATATATAGCTATAATCACCATTGAGATACAAATTTATGCAAGTTCACAATCTAGACTCACTCAAGCACTTTATTAAACACGTTATGAGCAATACTTTGAAACTTAAAATTTAAGTAGAAAACAGCCCTCAAATTCGAAACCCACTCACAAATAACATGTTATTACCCCATTAAATCACAATTAATAAGAAATTACCCAATAAAATCACAGTTATAAGAACATAGTTATTTGATCCAACTCAAAAGAAACCCATGAAATAGAAATAAAAACAGAGTTTACCTCTGAAAGAGAAAGCTAGGCATGAGAGAAAAGAGTGAGAGACAATACGAGAGTGAAGAAGTCATGAGAGAGAGAGAGAGAGCTAGTGCGAGTCTTCAGAGTTGAGAGAAATTTGAGAGATTTTTTTAATGTTACAAAGGTATATAGTTTGTAATTTGTTAATATGGTAAGGGTAAATTAGGTAATTCATTTGGTTAAGAATTTCTGTACTCTACTCTCCCTTCAAATCTCTCCAATTTGGAGGAATTAAAAATGAGGAGTTAGAAGTAGTTAGAACCCCTCCAAATCTCTCCCCCTCCTCCCTTAAAAAACATTCAAACAAGGTAAACTAACTTACTCTCCCTCCCTTTACTCTGCTCCCCCTTAATCCAAACAAAGCATAAATTCCGCTTCTCCAACTATTGAATTATAAAATAAATAAATAAATAAAAGGGATGTTTTTATGTTCGATCATGATTTAGCCCTTGATTTAGAAGATTCAAAAAACTTTCGGTGATAGTAAGGAGGGTCTACAAAAGATTACTAAGGTTTTGTGTCGCAAGGAGCTAGCTAGGGATTCAACAAAAGCAAAGAAAATTGAGATTCAATGTACTTTCATGACAAAATGGTTATTTCACAACCCTAAGCCATGACCTTCCTAATTTGCTTTGTCCTTCTGCCTTATGCATTCTTGTTTTCTCTTTCTCAAATTCTTCACACCATCCCGCTAGCTCTTCTTAGGGTCCCCCTAGTTTACATTTTCGGGTATTTTTGTCATGTTTATGGGCATCTCAACGGTTCTCCTAACCTTTCACCCTTTGCGGGTTTCCCTTCGCGGGTTTCCCTTCACCCTTGCTTGAAGTAGGCTTATTCCTCTTTGGCCTTATAAAGTCTTTGGCAATTTACATAAATTTTTTTTCTTTTTGGTGGTAAAAATGGAATAGTATTAACAAGAACTAAGGAGAGTTAGCGTACAAAGACTGCAATCTCTTATAATACAGACCATAATTATCATAAAATAACAGCATACTTTAAGTCCACAAGCAGGCTATATATATCAAAAAGTATAAAATCTTGACTTGAATTTGAGCCCTTTTTTGCCCAGGCATCTACAAATTTGTTTACTTCATGGAAGCAATGCTTCATTCTCACTTAAGGATTTTGATTGATGAGAGTCCTGCAATTGATTATAAGAGAAGTATGGTGTAAGTTATTATTAAATTCTTCAGTAACCCAGCCAAGCACGTAATTGCCACTTTGTAGAAGCTACATAATAGCAAAAATCCAAATTTGAGTTTAAGTCCTTACCAAAGTTGGTGGATAGTTTGTCAATTTAATAGATATCTCAAAACAACGTTTGGGTGCGAGGACAAAAATCAAAATGCTACCTAACTATTGATCAAAATTTCAAAACTACTCCAAACGTGATGTAAATTGCAATTTAATATTTTAAATATTTAAACAAGATAAAATTTTTATTTAAAAAAAGAAAAAGAAAAACGGTTTTTAAATAATCAGACATATAACAAAATGCACCATTTTAAGAGAAGAGGAGAGACTATCTTCATCTTGGTTGTTTATCCCCTGTTTGGACATAAATGACTTAAACTGAAAAAACAGACTAAACATAAACATAAATAAAAGGCCATCATTTTGTAGTTGTACTATGAGATCTTTGCTGTTGTTTGGCTGATCCACAGATCATTTGTCCGTTACACAACTATTTTTGTTCCCTATTTCAAAAATCCAAACCAATCACATTCCGACACGTCATCAATTAGTGTGCTCAAGTACCTAAAATAATTACAACCCCTTTTTTTTTAAACCAAAAAAAGAAAAAGAAAAAATGAAGAAGTAGTAGAAAACCGCTACAAACCTCAAACGACTCTCAATTTCAATTCTATAAAATCCGCAGCCTCTCACTTTTTCCCTCATTTTTTTTTCTCTAACACGCAATTACACACAAACAACAAGCACAACAAAACAAAACGAACTCTCTCTCTCTCTCACTCGCACAAAAACTAACTGCCTTTTCTGTCTCTCTTCGTTTTCAAATCACTATGTCCACCATTTTCAGATCTCGCCGAGCCACCGAGCCCCGATCGGGAGGCAAGATGGTGCGGCCGAGGCGAGCCGCGGGTGCTAGGACTCCGTATGAGCGGCCAAGACTGGCCAATCCGGACCCTGAAAACCCTAATTGGCTCTCCAGGCTCATCTACTCTCCTACTCGTACAATCGCTACTGGTGCTGGAAAGCTATTGACCAATGTTTTCTTCCCCGAGTCTTCTTCGTCCGAGTCCGAGTCCTCTTCTGCCTCGTCTTCCGCTGACGATTCTAGCTCCGGTATGTGTGTTTTTCTCTATACTGTAATGAGTACGGTACGAACAATTAGGTTTTTTTTTTTTTTTTTTTG
>NW_027069688.1:962557-1054329 GCF_002906115.3 Quercus suber | reverse complement strand
TTATATACACCTCTGTGCCCAAAACCCCAAAACAGAGAGTAACAAACTTAACAAATTAAACAACCCGTTTGTAATTCAGTTACAACACGTGTGAGAGACGGTTATAGCACGTGAGATGAAAGTGAATAAAAGTTACAAACAAGAACTACAAGTCGTTTAGTTTCTAACTCAAATACTCTTGTATCTGGTAGATGTCGTTTAGTTCTTTTCTTCTTCTTGCTTCAGTTCTTTCTCAGCTTGCTTCTTATTCTTCGATACTTTCTTCTTAACTGGTTTCTTCTCAATTATCTGATAACATACATTACTTCTATTGTGCATTAATCACAACATGTTACCATAGTAGTTGTGAAAATTATTGTTTCAGTGTCATTAAATTTATTGATTTAGAAATTCAAAACATGCAAGCCACAATAACCATAACCTTTCAATAGAACATAAAAATTCTAGGGTAAATTGGGGCTGCATAACATATATCCTTCAATTACGCGTTTTTTTAGTTATAAAATTACACTGATACTCTCTGACTAATGTTTACATATGAAGCTAACCTAAGTTACACAAGTTGCAAGGCCTCTTCACGTTTGATGTCGAACACTTTGATAAGGACATCCTCAACAACCTAGTTAAAATCCAAAAGGACATGATTTTATCACTTCTATAGCCAATATCATTAAAAATTCAGGATGGCATATAATGGTGGAAATACCCTAGCTTACATCAAAGGATTTCCATGGTAAAAAAAAACATTTTTTGATAGTAAGAAAATTACCTTATCTGGATTAGAAGCACCAGCTGTTACACCAATTGTTGAGGGACCCTTTGGTAGAAAGTTTTCTTTCTCAACCAACTCCCCATGCTATTTCAAATTCACATTAAAAAATTTCAAAGACAATGGAAATGGAAATGGGGAGGTTAAAGCAAAGTCAGGAGGTAATTTGATGAGGTTGGTGATGTGGTTCCCCAGAAAGGTTCTGGGGGTTTTGTCTAATCTGCCTTTGGCTATTGGAGAAATGTTTGCTGTTGCTGCTCTAATGGCCCTTGGTTTGTTGTGTTAGTATTTGTTCTTTTCTCTTTTTGGCAATTGGGTACAGTTGGGGTGTGTGTTAGTTAGAAGCTGAGAAATTTGTTTAGATTTCCTCTGGTTTTTGAATACATAGATTGATAATTGTGTAATGTTAGTGGCATGGTTTAGTACTCCAAAAAATTAACTTTCATATCTTTACTTGTACACAAACTTGCCACTGAAAGAGTTCAAAGATTATGACACTAGGTCTTAAAAGTGTAGAAATTTGTAATGTGAGGAAGAAAAGAGAGGAGAGAAGAGAGAAAACATGATAGTTTACGTGGGTTGGCCTTGTGGCCTACATCCATGGGACAAGAGTCCAAAACGCTGCATTTTCTCATACACCTTTCTTGATAATACATTACCATGGAATTCTTATTTATAATGAAGAATATACACAAAAGACAATGTCAATTTAAATTTGAATTGCGTATTGATTGCATAAATCCCATGATTTTCTCTAGCAAGCAATTTCTTCACTTATTAACCAATCCCATTATATTCTCTGGCAATTAATAACTTGATTTGGTCTTCAATAATTGGACAGTGAATTATAATTTCCAACAAAACGACCTAGGAGATGAGATTTTACGACATAAAGGGATAGCCATGTTGTCAAACTGCTTTAGCTTCATAAAGTACTGTCTGTAATTTTTCCCTGATGTGTTATGTTGAAGTGGGTCCGTGTGGCTTGAATTGCCACAAGCCCAAGTTGACCGAATTCAACTAGGAATATAATTCCTAGTACAGCCGACTTTGACATATATATCTATATTAGGTTTGAGATGAAAGGCAACTGTGTGAATAAAGATTATTCCAATTAACCTAGTGAGCAGCAGCCGCATAAGAAGAAGAATAGTATTTTTTTGTCTTGTGGGTGAGAGAGTGCTAAGGTGTAATTGGGATTTGGGTTTCTTGAGAGTTTTTTTGTGCACTATTTTATCTCCCTATTTTATAGTGAAATGTCTCCATCGTCTCCGTAGAGGTAGGCAGTTTTTCGAACCACGTAAATTATTGTATTCTATGTGTGTGCTTGTTATTTAATTTTCGCTTATTTACTGTTATTGATTTAAGTCCTGGGGTGCTATCTACACAATAAGTAGTATCAGAGCAAGGTTAGGATTCAATCATTTGAACACAGTAAAGATGTCAAGCACAAAGTATGATGTAGAGAAGTTTTGTGGTAAGGGAAATTTTTCTCTTTAGCAAAGGCGGATGAAGGATCTCCTAATTCAACAAGGAGTTCACAAGGCCTTGCTTGGGAAGGAGAAGAAACCAGAAACAATGAAAGATGTATAATGGGTAGAGATGGATGAGAAAGCAGCTAGTGCTATTCGTCTCAACCTAGGTGATGAGGTCATCCACAACATCCTAGAAGCAAAGACCATAAAGGAGGTTTGGGAAAAACTAAAAGGTCTTTATATGAGAAAGAATTTGACAAACAGGTTGTATGTGAAGAAGCAACTGATGGAAATTAGAGATGAGTGCAGCGGAAAATAAGTTTTAAACGGATCTACTTCATTCAATATTGATAACACGTACTAAGTAAATTTCAGAATTTGAGAATAAGAGATCGTACCTTGAAGCGGTGAATTTCAAAACAAAGATTGCAACACTTGGGACTACTTTTAATCTTCACTCCAATTCCACTAACGCCCAAGATGTGTGGTCTCTCAATTGGTAACAAAGGGATGACTAGTGAGTGACAAAAAAACTCACTTGCACACCATTTCAATGTTGTTTTTCACCCACTGAAAAATCTGAACGTTTTTCCTTTTGTATCTAACCAATTTATCTAATTGGGCTGGCCTTTTGGGCCTTACCAATTGGGCTTAAGTGTGTGGCTTGGAGTGGGACCAAAAGGGACCAATAAGACACTAGCTCCAATGGGCCTTGGGCTTTTCTGTCAACTCTTGACAGTCCAAAGTTATCATTAACTATATTTAATACCACTATATAAATATAGTTGCACTCTAGTTCTTATCTATAAATTATATTCCAAAACTTTATTATACATGCAACCCCTTCATAAAATATTCGTAGTAGTACAAAGTCATTAATGTAGACTGCCATTTTGTAAATTACTACATCTTAATCCTTGAGTACCCGGTTTAATCCTTTAATGTTATTCATTATATATTTATGAAATCCAATTCCATAAATATATACTTTAGTCTTACTAAAGTGGTTAGGCCTAGCTCTCTGAATAACAAACTCATTAAACTTATCTCAAGGGAATATTTTATATTTCCGTTAAGAGACTATGAATTCCATCTTGAGAATATATGTTCCATCAACACTAAATGTGGCTGCTCAACATACTGAGGTTTTGACCATAATTTTAGATCTCACTCCTGATATATCAAAGCAACCTACACCTCATGATCAGGTCCATTATTCTCTCAGGATTAAGAGTTCATGCAAATATTAGTCGTGAGATTTATTATTCATTTGACAGTCTTTAGGAGAATAATAAATCTCACAGCGGTCCAGTTCAATATGTCTTAACTCTTAAAACATATCAACACATCAACTAGAAGTCTCCACTTCCATGATCAAGACAAATCATCGTAGTTGATATGTTATAGTCTTCGCAGATGAAATGCCCAATTTCATCACCGACTACGAACTATAATTCTGAGTTTACAAAGAACTTGTGATTTATATCTTCTGTGACTCTTCACATAAATCACATACTATGCATCTCATGGACTATGTGATAATGTCCGAATATTCATGTTACCATTATTTCAGATAATAATAAAACAAATTTATTAAACACAATATTAGGTCATACATAATGTCATACACAATGTCAAACTTAATATCATACATAGCATCATACAATAGGATTTAAGGGCACTAATCCTAACAACAGGGCCTCACGGCTGGCTCGTGGCTGCCAAGTCGCCAAATGAGGCACACGTGTGAAGCATGCGGAAGTGCTGAAGAGTCACGCCAGCTAGAGCACTACAGGACAAAACTTCTAGTCTGGCCAGGCAATTAGCTCACGACTCAGACTCGCGACTCAGTCAAGTCGTGAGGCCAAGTCACCAGACCACTTTGTTTAGGAAAAACTGACCTTTTGCATTTCAAACACACACCAGTATAAATACCCCTTATACCCACGTATTGTAGAGAGCTTCCAAAGAGAATTTTGAGAGAGAAACCCTTGAGAAAAACAAGATTGACCCATCCACAATTTTCATCCTTGTTTCTCCAAATTTCTCTACTCTCACCCTTTCCATTGTTACATCCTTGAGAGGTACATTAGCCAAATACTTTTCTCACCAAACCCATATCTTTGAGAAGGTAATTTGGTGCTTGGGAAGTAGTTAGGAAGGGACCAATTGATATTGGTTGATGCTATGGGCTATAGCGAAATCCGGTAAGCTAGGGAAGACAAAAGTTCGGTGTAACCTCGTTGGAGTAAGAAGCTTGGAGGGCTTAGGCACACTGGGTAGATTAGGCTTTAAGGGTCTTCTGCTGTTCATGTATCCCAACTTCATTCTCTAATGGATTATTCACCACTTGAAGGGTGGCGGAGAGGTTTTACGTCGAAGACTTCGGTTTCCTCTCCGATAACACATCGTTGTGTTGTCCATGTATTTGCATCTCTCTTCCCTTAATTTTTGTCATTTAATTTCTTCTGTGGTTGTGATTTTATTTGGTTTAGATTGTTTTATGAATTCTGTTTTAGCTTATTTTCGTATTCCACACATACATTGTTTGATAATAAGCTTGAATTGGTAATTTGTAATTTGGGGGTCTAAACGTTCATAAGTGATTTTCACACTATTTGAATATTCAATTCGTATCAGAGTGGATACACTTGTTGTGGTTTAAATACCTAAGTCTGATCCTTGACCCCTTGTGTTTATTTGTCATGGATAGTGCTTTGTATGCCTCTATGCATGTGCTAGATGTTAATGAATGTAACATGCCACGTGTTTGTGAAAATTCCTCTATGAGTGATAATCCTCATGATGGTGATGCTATGTTACATGAATCCTTGGTTGTTGTTGATATTCCTAACATCAAACTCTTGAGGAAAAAGGCTAAGAAGTTTGATAAGGATTTGAGCAAGTTATTTTGTGAAAATGATGATTTGATTGCTAAGCTCAATGAATCCAACAAATTGGTTGAAAAATATAAGAAACTTGCTAAAAATTTTCTTGAAAAGCTAAAAGAGTTTGAATGTTTGAATATGGACTTGGATGCTAAACTTGTTTTGTCTAACAAACTTGTTGATGAGCTAAAATGTGAAAATGAATCTCTTAAAATGTATGCCAAGTGTTTGATTGCTGAACCTATAGCTAAAAAGATGAAAATATTTGTTGCAATCATGCTGTGGTACCTGATTTTGTGTATTGGGAAATTTAGACCCTAGTTGGTAGAATTAATAAGTTTTAAACTCAAGTTATTAATTAGATTTATTATGAATAAAACTTGTTAAAACAAACAAACATCAATATCATGTCAAAATCATGCAGCGGAAAAATAAATAAGATAAAATATGATGACCCAGGAAAACCAATGAAACAAACTAGTTTCACAGTAAAAAATCTGAGGGGAAACCTTCTTGAAAAGCAATCCACTATAGTAAAGAGAAGTTTCAGATTTAGTACAAAACTTTTATCCCTAGACTCTACTATAAAATGTACTCCCCCCTAGATCAAAGGTTTTACATAGAGTCGCCACTTATTTAATTCAAAAGGAAAAATAAGAAAACCTTCAATAAAAATACTTATTTTTGTATTAATGTATATTACAATTTACATCAAATTTTGTAACAAAAATTTACAATGCTTTTTTGTCCTAGATACAATCTAAGAAAAGTAAATTACATTGCATTATTTCCTAGTTACATTCTAAAAAATGTAAAATTACATGTGCAAAAGCATAGTCTAAAACCCTTGATATTGGTTCGGAGGCTAATTTACGAGATGGGAAGGGATTAAGCACCCATCTCGCCCAGTAAAACCGGTCTCCTAGGTTAAGGTGGCCAATGTCATATCATGTCACACAAATACAAACAATATGTCATATAAACATGTTAATTTGTAGGAATTGTAAACAAATATGTGTTAAGAGAATCAGACATAAAAAGACACAAAAAGCGAAACTTGTTAGATAAAAATTTTAATGTAAAGAAAACATTAAAGTAATGGCATGTTCATCCAAAAAATTAATGTAAGCAAAGAATTCCTAGCCTAGACATGTTTATCTAAGCATGTGAATGAAAAAAAAAAAAAAAAAAAAAGCATGTGAATAAAAAAAAAAAAAAAAAAAAAAGAAGTTGTCATGTTATTTGTTATCAACATAATTGTAGAGAGAACCAAATAAAAATAAAACATTTGAGCATATTTGATCATCCAAGCAATTATGAAAAGAAGTAAAGGAAAATCCCTAGACATGTTTATCTAGAGAAAATCAAAATACTAAGACATGTTTGTTCAAGCATTTTAAAAAAGTAAAACAATTACCTAGACATGTTCATCTAAGCATTCAAGAGAAAAAATGTGTATTAGCCTAGAAGTGTTCATCTAAGCATGTAAAAAGAATAACAATGAGACACATAGGCATGTTCATCCAAGCATATCATAAAAGAAACAAATAATGACTTGTTAAACATTTATTCAAGCATGTATAGAAAGTTAAGGACATAATTAACTACTTACTAGCATAGAACATGAATTAAAAAGGGGAAGTGATCACTTAAAGGGCTAGGGAGAAAGCAAGGAAGTACAAAACTACAACCAAAGTAGGAACAATGGTTGTACAACAGTTTTTCTTTTCTGCTTTCTCACTAGCTCTCTAGAGGGAATTCGGGGTCCAGAAAATGGAAGAGGTCTTCTCTATTTATAGGGGAAGGGATGGCTTAGCTTTAAAGCTAAGTTATTAGCTTTCTTCTGAAGCTAAGGGGGGAGATAACCTGTTTAAATGAGCTGGGATGGATTTGGTGTTGATCCCCTTTTGAATTTTGAAAGGAAGTTGAAGATGATGCTGCACCTGCTTCGTATTTTGGCTCTAACTTTCCACTAAAAATTCCAATTAATTCAAGATTGGTGTTTTTTGAAAGGAAATTCAATTATCTACAACTTGTTCAGAAATAGATAAAACCAAATTCCATTTTTTTCCAGACCAAAAATGCATTTCAAATTGCTGCTGAAAATAGTAACGTCTTTGAGCATTTTTGAAAATTTTCACAGGATGTATCTGTTTCTCTATACACTTTATTTTTCACAAAACTTTCTTCTAAAACTAAGGGAAGGGATAAGCTTATTAGATAAGCCTGAACATATTTGAGTTTGATCACCATTTGAAATTTTGAAAGATGATTGAAGATGATGCTGAATTTGTATTATCTTCTGCACCTGTTTCGTATTTTGGCCATAACTTTCTGTTCAGAATTCCAATTGATTCGGGATTGATGTTTTTAGAAAGGAAATTTAATTCTTTACAACTTTTATAGAAATAGAGAAAACGAAATTTCAACTTTTTCTGGGCCAAAAATGCGATTCAATTTGCTGCTGAAGATGATGACGTTTTTTGAGCATTTTTCTTTTTTCTTTTTCTTTTTTTGAATTTTTCATGGATCCTATCTCCAAAATTTTTTTAAAAGGGCAGATAAGATGCCGTAAAAAAACACTTTTTTTTTTTTAAATGAAATAAAATGAAATCCAATAAAAAATTGCACTTAATTAATTTTAAATTAATTCTTGTGAGAACCAATCAAAATTAAGTGTTTAAAATAGGATGTGATCAGGCCCATCGTGTAGACGAACCATGATCATTAAAAATTGTTTGTATGATAACTTTTGATCAGGTGGTCCGATCAAAACTCATGACATACCATTATGATCATTAGAACATCAAGATTTTTTTTGTATCACAAATTTAAAAATCTACCGGTTGGTTAAATGCAAGTTGTAAAATTGGGTGTCTACATCTACAATCCCCGTAAATGAACTTACAACAGAAACTTTCTACCATTTCAAAACCTCTAAACTCTTCAATATATGAATGCCACCCTTTTTGATGCGCAGATCCCAGTATGTAACTAACCAAAGATGCACGAATCCCAGTACGTAACTCACTCAACAACTTGAGGAAGAAGAATGTTGGCTACAAAATTCTTCACTTCGTCAACAATGAAGATTAAGAAGCACTTGGTTACAAAACCCTAAAACGCAAAATACGTAGTAGCTTCTTTCAGAGAGAATAAAGTATCGGTCACCTTTTGCATATGTTCTCCCTTGTATTCTCTTATATGACGGCTTCTAAAATAAGCCTTATATAAGTCTAGGGTTGTGAGAAAAGAAACCCTACACATACATGTCATCATAGGCCAAAAATTAGATCTGAAAATCTGAATTCCCGTAACCTCGATCGATCGGGAGGTGTCGAGCTTTAAACTTCGACAGATACAACTATCAAGAAGCTATCGATGAGCTATTGAGGAGACAAGAGCTTTCTCAATCGATCCATCAGCTGTCGAGAAGCCATCGAGATTGCGATAAGAAGAAGTTGAAAATCTCGATAGATGACCTAGCTATCGAAAGGTGTCGAGAAGCTATCGAGCTATCTACCTGCAAGTGTTGAGCTATCTGTCCAACTTTATTGAACAACTTTTCTTCACTTGTTTCTTGGTCCAATTTTCGTGGCTTTAACACTAGACTTGAACAACATATTTCTTAAAGTATTAAACACATCCTAGATTTACCCAATTACAAGTAAAGTGCGTTTTGTCAAAAGATTAGCTAACTACATAAAATAATGACATATGTTCTTAACAAGTGAAACACATATGTCCTAACATTGTATATTGTGTGTTCTACCTCAAAGGATAAATCGGTGTACATTCCTCCACATAAAAGAAATCAAAAGGTGGAGAGAAAAACTGTTAAGTCAAAGCCTCCATTTAGGTCTTAACCTAAGGCTTTGGATGGATCTAAGTCTATTCCAACTTGCCACAATTGTAGTGTGATTGGTCATATAAGACCACAATGTCATAAGTTGATGAAAGAACAAAACCATGTTCTTAGATCCCTTCTTAAAAAGCCTAGTGGACCTAAACACATTGTTTGTCATCATTGTGGTGCTTTTGGTCATCTAAGACCTCATTGCTCTAAACTTCATGCTCTTAAAAGAATCAAAAGTGTAAGGTTGAAATTTATCAATCATCTTGTTGGCTTTATTCCGTACCAATTTGCTTGTAATTTAGCACTTAGTAACTCTGTGTTTAGGTGGGATTCATGTAAGGGTAGTGTGTGAAGAGAGTGTGAAGAATTGCTCATCCTTGTGTAAAGAAGTAGAGACTCGCGACTAGGACTCGTGACTGACTCGCGGCATGCAAGCCACCAAATGCTGTGTACGTGAGAAGCATGCGGGAAGGTGAAGGGTCATGCCAGCTGTCACACTACAGGGCAAAAGTCCTAGGCTGGCCAGGCCGTTACCTCGCGACTTGGACAAGCCGCGAGGCCAAGCCGCCAACTTACCCTGTTTGGCAAAAACTGACTCTTCGTATTCCAAACACACACAACTATATCTTATACCCATAAAATCAAGAGAGCTTCCAGAGAGAATTTTGTGAGAGAAACCCAAGAGAAAAACAAGATTGCCTCATCCGTAATCTTCACTAAGAGACTCTACAAATTTGGTACATCTATTGATACATTGATACATCCTTGAGAGGCTATTGATCAAATCCTTTTCTCATCACACCCACGTCTGTGAGAAGGTACATTTGGTGCTAAGGGAAGCAATTTAGAAGGGACCAATGACTATTGGTTGATGCTATGGTGTATAGTGGAATCTGGTAAGCTAAAAAAGAAATAGGTTCGACGCAACCTCGTCGGAGTAAGGATTTTGGAGGGCTTAGGTACACTGGGTAGATTAGGCTTGGAGGGTCTTCTACTGTTCATGTATCCCAACTACATTCTTTAGTGGATTATTTACCGCTGGGAGGGTGGCAAAGAGGTTTTACACTAAGCTTCGGTTTTCTCTTCAATAACACA
Organism: Quercus suber; assembly: GCF_002906115.3. Lineage (NCBI taxonomy): Eukaryota > Viridiplantae > Streptophyta > Magnoliopsida > Fagales > Fagaceae > Quercus > Quercus suber. The sequence continues at coordinate 1,044,246 of NW_027069688.1, read as the reverse complement.
TCGCGTGTTGTCCTTGTGTTTGCATCTCTCTTCATTTATCTTTGCCATTTTATTTTCTGTTGTAGATGTGATTTTATTTGACTTAGATTGTTTATCAATTATGTGTTTGGCTTATGTTTAAGTTCCGCATGTTAATTATTTGATTATAAGCTTGAATTGATTTTTTGTTATTTGGAGTCTAAACGTTCAAGGGTGTTTTACACACATATTAAACTTTCAATTGGTATCAGAGCGAGTACACTCTTTGTGGTTTAAATACCTGAGTGTGATCCTTGACCCTTTTTGAGATGGATAAGTCTCAATCCTTAAATGTTCCACCATTTTTTTATGGTAACAACTATGCCTTCTAGAAAGTTAGAATGAGGGCATTTCTATGCTCTATTGATTTTACCATGTGGGATGCAGTTAAATAGGTTGGACTAGGCCGGAGGCTGTTAAATCTTCTTGGGATAAGGTAGCTCTTGCGGCAGCCAATGCTAATAGTAAAGCTTTAAATGCTATTTTCTGTGGTGTCTTCAGATGAGTTCCACAGGATATCTCACATGACAGTTGCCAAAGAAACTTGAGAGATTTTGGAGACAACTTATGAGGGGACTAAGAAGGTGAAGGACACAAAGTTTCAAATGCTTACCATCAGGTTTAAAGAGCTCAAGATGGGTGAAGATGAATCGTTTGATTCATTCTGTGGAAAGCTCAATGAAATTGTCATTGCTAAGCTTAATCTTGGTGAGAAGATTGATGATACTAAGGTGGTGAGAAAAATCTTAAGGTCCTTACCAGAAAGCTTTAGAGCAAAAGTCACAGCCATAGAAGAGAGTAAAAACTTGGATGAGATCAAAATTCAGGAGCTGATTGGGTCTCTCCAAACATATGAACTAGGACTGCCTTCTTGCAAGACGAGAAAATCGCTTGCTCTCAAAACCATCACCAAAAGAATGGATGATCCTTCCGAAAAAGATGGAGTGGAGAAGGAAGTAGCATATCTTGCGAAAAACTTCTGCAAATTTCTGAAGATGAAGAACAGTGGGAAGCCATTCAACAGAGGGAAATTTTCATCTTCAAGAGGTGATAGGAAAGAGTTTACGAGGAAAGAAGGGAAGGATTTTCAATCTCCTTCGGACATTGTGTGTTATAAATGCAATGGACATGGACATCTCAAGAAAGAGTGTCCCAATTTCTTGAAAGGGAAAGGCAAGGCGTATGCCACAACGCTGAGTGATACAGACTCTTCGAGTTCTGATTCTGAAGAGAGTTGTGACGGAGAAGGAAACTACTCCGCATTCATGATCATCGCATATGTGGAGTCCTCAGATGATTTGGGTACACTTGTTAAGGAGCTTGGTGAGCATTCTGATTTGGAGTCTATTGGAATAGTTGAGGAGTCTGAAGATGAGGAAGTTGGAGAAGCAGTGGGATTGCAAGAGACTTACAACTCACTCCTTGAGAAGACCAGTGAATATGCTAAGATGGCTAATGCAGCCATTAAGAAGATAAAGAGGGCTGAGCAAGATTACAAAAGTCTTCTGGCACGATACAAGGAGGCGAAGTGTGAGATTGAAATACTAAATGGTGAGCTATCAGAAGCTTACACAAAAGTGAGATTTCTTGAGCAAGAGGTAGTGCAAGCCCATGCCAAGATAGAGAGAGTCTCCTCCCAGAAGTTAGAAGATGTTATTTCATCTCAAAAACCTTCCTCAGACAAATCTAGGTTGGGATACACCAAAGGGAGTGGCTCGTCAGCCAAGGTCATCAAAGAAGTGAAGTTTGTAAAGGCAAAAAAGATGATTGTGAATAAGTCTATTCCTGAGAAAATTAAGGCTGAGAAGATGAAAAATGTGGCTGATCAACAAGTGTTCAATAAGTCCCGCAATCAATCAGAATCCAGATATGGAGCTATAGGAAGATCACTTCCAAGATTACAACAGGGTCCTAGAACGAACTATCTCTGTCACTATTGCGAAATGCAAGGACATACTAGACCCAACTGTCTTAAGCTGAGAGCATTGAACAATGCAAGGCGCTCCTCGATCACAAGGAAGGAGAAATGATGAGAGATTGTAGGGTGGTAAGCGACCAAGAAGTCAAAACCTTGATCCCGGAATGATGGACATGATGAAGATGATGGGTGCCTTCACAAATTGCTTGGAAAGCTTCACATGAAGGTTTGATAGTCCAAACTCTCGTATCCAATCCGTAAAGGATATCACCCCAAATGCACTTGACGTGTGGGTGACGAAGGGTACTCATGCATAAGCATCATAACATGTCCCTGCATCAATTCTTCCTATGCCTTGTGAATATGTTTGGTTGTTTGCCTTATGCTTCTGGTTGTGTTGAATTGTTGCTTGTCTATTTGTTTCATTTTTAAAATGTTTTTACATTGCTTTTGATCAATCTTTCATTTCTTGTATGTCAAAATTTCAAAAACACATAAAAAGTAGAAAATCCAAAAGTTTAATCAACTTTGTTGAGTGTTGTCTCAATGCATATTTTGCCTTGTACCTTTGTACTAATGGCTTTGTGCATTTAATGAGCTTAGCTTGTCTCTTATGCACTCATATCATTGTGGAAGAACTTTTGAAATCTTTGTGACTGTTGTAAATAGATCTTCAATCATGTCATGAATGATTAGTGAATGGTTTTGTTGATCTTGAGACATGCATAGACTTGTGTCTATATATCTTCTCACTTTTATTTTTATTGCTTTTACTTAAAGAGCTCACCAAATGTAAATCTACAAATGAAAAGAGATTTTGAGTTGCAAAAGCCTGTCGCACATACTAATATTTGACTAGGAAAAAGGGAAAGCGACCAAAATAAAATTTATGATGTCCAAAAAGCCAAAGGCTAAATCATCAAATTGAAATATTGAAAATTTCAGGCATCAATCTCACAATGAGATATGTTTCTTCAAAAAGATCAAATGATATGTTGAAAATGGAGCCAAATGAAAAGTTTCAAAGAATTGTACTCAAGTTTATGTGGGAGGTCATATATGCACATTTCTATAATTGATATAGGTCACGTTATCTAGTGCTAGTTGTGTATGCCTTGATTGAATTAATCATTGAAACTTCACATTAGACTAAGGACTATCTCACTTTTGATATTCACACACAACACACAAGTCTATGTTCAATGAATGCCATAATCATTTGTGTGAGTGTACTTGTTTAAATGTGTTTTCATAAGCTCAATCTTTGTTGATCAAACACAAAAAGATTTTCGAGTGTTTTAGTTTGTTTTTGAAAAGTATTTTTTTTTTTTTTTTTTTTTTACAAAAATGTCAAATTTTCCAAAACAATGTTGCCTTATTTTGGTGACTCGGTCGCGGGTTGGTCCAGTCGCATACCCTAGTCGCGAGCCTACTTCGAGAGTTTTCGCGGCTTATTGGCGGGTCATGGTTGTAGTTGCGAAAAATACTTAAAAAAATTTTCAAAAATTTGAGATTTTATGGTTTTTGCGGCTCAATGAGGCGACTTGTTCGTGGGTGGAAGGTCCAGTCGCGAGGGTTACACAGAGATTTTTGCGGCTCCCCTAGCGACTATCTCATGGGTAGACCTTCTAGTCGCAAAAAACACTTAAAAGATTTTTTGAAAATCTTGGTCTTACAGTGTTTCGCGGCTTACCCTGGTGACTTACTGGCGACTTAACTCAGTCACAAAAAATGCGTGTTTTGCAATTTATGGACAGTTTTTAAAATTGTTTTTTCAGTTTTTCTCTCAAATATCAGTGACTATTCATTGTCTTCTTCATTTCTCTCACTTAAACACTCCGTGTCTCACTGAAAAATATTCCATTTTTGCATCATGTTTTCATCAAACACTAAGAAATAGGTATGGGTTTTATATATCTCACTTCACTCTTACTGTTTTGGTCATTATTTTCTTGATTTGAATGTTGCATCTGCGTTCTACGATATATTGTGTTCAAAAATGGGTTTGCCTAAATATGTTGGGAATGTTTGTGTGAGGATATTTTCTCTTATTGCTGAGTTGATTATCTTGTTAATGCTTCAGGATTGATAGTCTTTGTTCTGTGCATTGTCTTAGATAGAGTCATTTCTATTTGGGAAATTTTTTTTAATCTGAATGTGGTTTTTGGGTTTATTAGTTTATATAAATTTTGTGCGGATAGTATTGTATTGTTCTTCACTCTCTATATCTTGTATGTGCTGCTGCATTGGGGTTTTCATGCTCACTTCATACTCATCATATCTTGTTTCTTTGTCATTTGCTCTATTCTGGGTACATTTTTCTGTAACTGACTTATAACTGAAACTAATCAATCTGATGTTTGCTTCTTGTGGTATTGTATTTGATTCTTTTCTGTGTGTCGGCTTTGTTGCAGATAACTCGCTGTTCATCTAGAGGCAAAGGCATTGTAACTGATGATCTGTCAACCCCGGTTGCTAAACGGACATGATTACTGTCTAAGTCATCCAAGGACTCTACCATTGAGAGATTCAAGACTCCTACTGACTCAAAGACCTACACAGACATCTTCAAAGAGTCTTCTCCCATTGTGGAAAGAGTTGTCAAATTTGATACCCTAGGGACAACATTTATCCCTAAGATCTTTGAAGAAAGAGATTGGGCTGACTTATTTAGAAATATTGAGGATCCAATTGAAAAATTGGTTAAGGAATTCTTCTCAAATGCTAGATACACAGGAGTCGAGTTGAAATGTTTGGTACAAGGAACAGAATTTTTCATAAATGCAGACTACATTGCTAAGGTTCTTCACATCACCAGACCAAAAGATGTGGATCGAACTCCATACGATGACCGGGAATTTCAGGCACAAGACATCCTTCATGTTCTTGGGAATGAACATGAAATGGGAAGCACATGATTATCTATAAGCACTGCATTGTTTTCACCTGAACTGACAACTTTAAAACTAATCATGTTTTCCAATCTCTACCCACTATTAAATACTACCTTCACCAATCTTGGAAGGGCTAAATTTTTGTGTGACCTCATTACTGGTGCCCCGATTGACATCTGTGCTCATATATTCCTAATCATTAGGAAAACATCGGCTCGTTCAGCAACACGAACAATTCTTCCATTTTGCAGTCTAGTCATAAAGATTGTTCTTAGTGAAGATGTTAGTCCTTCATCACATGAGAGATTCCTACCTCGTCCTCGACCAATATCCCAATACTCTCTCCAAGCAAGCAAGGGTCACTCCTCCAAGAAACCTAAGAGTGAGCCATCCACACATGCATCTCCATCTACTCATGCTACAGCTACTCCTGTTCAATCAACTAGGATTCCTTCTGTTCCTCCCAGATTTCAAATTCCCAAGCAAAGTTACTTCATTGAAAATGTGTATAGCCTTTAGCTATTCTTGACAAAAAGGGGGAGATGCACATAGAAAGGGGGAGATAGACAAGGTGATAGAAAGCATAGTGAAAGGGGGAGTTATTATAGTTATACTCTTGTTTTTGTCTGCTAGTGTTTAACTTGTTTAACTTGTGGCTCTTTGTTATAACCTTTTATTTCAGAAGTCTCTCAGTATATATTATGATGTTTATTCAGCATATCTTACTTTATGTGTTGGTTTATACCTGCTACCTTTGTAGGCTTTTAAGGTTTCTATTTATGCTTTGTACCCATGTTGCTTTTGTTAGCTTTTAGGGTTGTTTCTATGCACTTGTAGGCCTTTGTGGTTTGTACCATGCTTTATGCAGCCTGTGTGCTTTGCTAAATCAGTACTTATAACTAAGTGTTATGCATTTCCTTCTAAGTACTGTCACTCTTGTGCCCTTGTAGGATTTTTCCCAGATGCACATACTTCTTGTATTGTGCATTGGTTAAGTGTTGGTCATTCAAGTGATGTGCCTTGTGTCTGTCAACTTGAATGTCCGGATCTTCATTCCAAGTGTGAATAAACATTGTGATCACTTGTTTATAGTAATTGCTTGTTTTGGTCTTGCCATGGTTTATTGCTTTATTCCACTGTGCTTGATCGCATTGTGCTTGCTCCGTATGCATTACAAGTTTTCTACATACAATGAACCTATTGTGTTGTTGTGTTTCGGGAGTTCTTGTTCTTATGGTTCAAAAGTTTCACAGTTTCTAGAGTTAGGTGTGAGTGAGTTTTCCAACTGTTCCCAACTCACGCGTTAAGTCTAGAGTTTGTTTTAGGGTTTTGTCACGGAATAGCCAAAGGGGGAGATTGTAAGGTTGAAATTTATCAACTATCTTGTTGGCTTTATTCCGTGCCAATTTGCTTGTAATTTAGCACTTAGTAACCCTGTATTTAGGTGGGATTCATGTAAGGGTAGTGTGTGAAGAGAGTGTGAAGAATTGCTCATCCTTGTGCAAAGAAGTAGAAACTCGCGGCTAGGACTCGCGACTAACTCGCGACTAACTCGCGACTAACTCGCGACTAACTCGCGACTTGCAAGCCGCCAAATGCTGTGCACATAAGAAGCATGCAGGAAGGTGAAGGGTCACGCCAGCTGTCGTACTACAGGACAAAAGTCCCAGGCTGGGCAGACCGTTACCTCGTGACTTGAACTCGCTACTTGGACAAGCCGCGAGGCCAAGCTGCCAACTTATCCTGTTTGGCAAAAACTGACTCTTCATATTTCAAACACACACCACTATATATAGACCCTTATACCCACGAAATCAAGAGAGCTTCCAAAGAGAATTTTGTAAGAGAAACCCTAAAGAAAAACAAGATTGCCTCATCTCCAATCTTCACTAAGAGACTCTACAAATTCCTCTACTTTCTTCCTCTCCATTGATACATCCTTGAGAGGCTATTGACCAAATCATTTTCTCATCACACCCACGTCTGTGAGAAGGTATATTTGGTGCTAAGGGAAGCAGTTTAGAAGGGACCAATGACTATTGGTTGATGCTATGGTGTATAGCGGAATCTGGTAAGTTAAAGAAGAAATAGGTTCGGCGCAACCTCGTTGGAGCAAAAAGCTTTGAGGGCTTAGGTACATTGGGTAGATTAGGTTTGGAGGGTCTTCTACTGTTCATGTATCCTAACTACATTCTTTAGTGGATTATTTACCACTTGGAGGGCGGCGGAAAGGTTTTACGCCGAGAGCTTCGGTTTCCTTTTCGATAACACATCGCGTGTTGTCCTTGTGTTTGCATCTCTTTTCCTTTATCTTTGCCTTTTATTTTCTGTTTGGGATGTGATTTTATTTGGCTTAGATTGTTTATCAATTCTGTGTTTGGCTTATGTTTATGTTCCGCACGTTAATTGTTTGATTATAAGCTTGAATTGAGTTTTTGTTATTTGGGGTCTAAACGTTCAAAGGTGTTTTATACACATATTGAACTTTGAAAAAGAAAAGAGAAACTTGAGTTTCTTGGAAGTTGTGCTGAAAAGGGTAAGCCAATTTTAAGTGAAAATAGCATTTTGTTAAAGAAAGTGTTTAATGCTCTTAACTCCTTGACTATGTGCATCTCCAGTTATCATTCTTCCAACTCTCGTCTCACTTCTCATAAAACACTCATTCCAAAAAATCATTCCGTTTGGATGAGGAAGGGTTCCTATGGTTAAGCTTTTGCTCTTTTGGTCCTTGATCTAATTTTTTCGATCTTTGTAGGACCCTTCATACATTAAATGTCATATCTTCATGCATGTTGTGCATCTTGCATTTTTTTGTATGAATTGCTTTTTTTTTTTTTTTTTTTTTTTTTTTTTTTTTTTTTTTTTTTTTTTTTTTTTTTTTTTTTTTTTTTTATCTTACTTTTATGTTTTAGTTTTGTGTGAGTAAAAATCCAAAACCATATAAAAAGTGAAAAATTCAAAAAGATTGATCGTATATGTTTGAGCACATATCTCATGTGAGTTGGCCTAGTACCTTCGCACTAATAGCGTAGTGCATTTACGAGCTTAGCTTGTTATGTATGCACATCAATCTTTATGGGAGAAATCTTGACATCCATGTGTGATTGTTGTAAATCGATCTTCAAGTTTGTCATGAATGATTAGTCAATAGTCATGTTGGTTTTGATACATGCGTAGACTTGTGTCTATATCTCTTCCCACTCTTTTATTTATTTATTTTGTTGCTTAAAGAACTCAACAAATGTAAATCTCAAAATGAAAAGAGATAATGAGCTGCAAAAGCCGTCGCACTTACTAGTATTTGACTAGGAAAAAGGGAAAGCGACTTTTATGAAAAATGTATGATGCCCAAAAAGCCAAAGGCTAACTCATTAAATTGAAATATCAAAAATTTCAGGCATCGATCTCAAAATGAGATGTTTTGATTGAAAAGATCAAATAATATAATGTATATGGAGACAAATGAAATACTTCAAAGTTATGTTATCAAGTTATGTGGGAGGTTATATATGCATATCTCTATAAGTGAGATAAACCACTTGACTTAGTACTAGTTGTGTATGACTTGATTGAATTGATCATTGAAATTTCATTGTAGACTAAGTACTATTCCACATTTGATACACACACACAACACACATGCCTAATGTTCAATGAATGCCTTAGTCATTTGTTCGATTATACTTGTTTAAATGTGATGTGTGTGTGCTTAACTATATATGGATCAATCCAAAAAGTTTTTTGATCATTTTATATGTATTTGGAAGTGATTTTTATCACTATTTGTATTCATGTTTAGTACTTACATTGTTTTTCATTGTTTAAATATTTTCTGTGTTGAAAAACAGGTGTTAGAGTTTTTTGCGACTCACTCGCGACTGACTCGCTAGTTGCAAAATTTTTCGCGACTTATCTCGTGACTCACCAGTAGTAAAACCCTAGTCGCAAGTTCATCTAGATGCTTTCACAACTCACCTCGCGACTTGCTTGCGACTCACTTGCGACTCGAGAAAATTTTCGCAACTCACTTCGCGACTCGTTCAATTGCGAAATGCCCAAAACGGCTTTTTAAAGGGCTTTTTATGGGAAACCTGTTTTAAACCTCTCTCATCCTCTCTTAAACCCCTTTTTCACTATTTTTACATCAAAACCCAATCAATTTGAATGGTTTTTCATTCCATTAACATCTCTAAGGTAATTTTAAACTTTTTTCATTATTTTGGATCCTTAGATTATGTTTTGGAGAGTTTTGTGCTCTTAGTTGAGATTTTCATCATTGAGGTTGGGAAAACTTATTTCTTTGTCAAATTTTTGTATGGGATTGGTTTCTTTTGATAATTTCCTTTGAATTTTGGCCTTTTGTGGCAAAAAGAACATGTTTTAAAGGTGGATTTCATGATGTTCATGCATTGTTTCACATTGTTGTTCATAATGTGCATGATAGGTGTTTGATAAAATGCCTCTTAGGCATTTTCTCACTTGTTTGGACTCCGATGAGTACCAAAATTTGGGCTTTCTCATGTTTCCTCATTTAAAACATGTTTGGTTCATTGACTGTGTATTTAACACACCTTGCCCCACATGTGCATTTTCCATGCATTGCACTTAGCCACCTCTTGCACACACCTTTGCTACCCTTGTGATGCATTGGTCTCTACCTTGTTTCTTCATTCTAGCATATCATGTTTACCTTATGCTTTATAGCATTTTTTCTTGTCTTAGGCTTGAGTTTCTTTTTCTCATTTATCTCGCACCCCTTATGCATCATTCCTTTCGACAGCCTACACTCAAAATCAAAAAAGCTACCAATTAGCATGAATATATGTAAGGTTGAATTTATTCAATCATTTTGTTAGCTTTATTCAGTGCCAAATTTGCTTTTAGCATTTAGAAACCTTGTATTTAGGTAGGAATCATGTAAGGGTAGTGTGTGAGCCTTGTGACTAGATCTCGTGGCTAGATCTTGCGACTGGCGAGTCGCCAAAAATGGCACACGTGTGAAGCATGCAGGAAGAGCTAAAGGGTCATACCAGCTGTTACACTACAAGACAAAGCCTCCAGTCTAGCAAGGCAGTTAGCTCACGACTTAAACTCGCAACTTGTTCCAGTCACGAGCTCGAGTCACCAGAATACCCTGTTTGGTTGTAACTGATTCTACATATTCCTCATACACCCTACTATAAATACCCTTATACCCATGAAATGTAGAAAGCTTCTAGAGAGAATTTTAAGAGAGAAACCCTAGAGAAAAACAAGATTGACTCATCCACATCTTCATCCTTTGATTCTCCAAATTTCTCTACTCTCACCCTCTCCATTGATATATCCTTGAGAGGAACATTAGCCAAATCCTTATCTTACCATACTCATATATATGAGAAGGTATTTTGGAGCTTGGGAAGTAGTTTAGAAGGGACCAATTCATTTTGGCTGATATAATGAGCGATTGCGGGATTCGGTAAGCTAGAGAAGACAAAGTTCGGCATAACCCTATTAGAGCAAGAAATTTGGAGGGCTTAAGTACACTAGGTAGATTAGGCTTGGAGGGAGTTTTGCTATTCATGTATTCCAATTTTATTCTCTAGTGGATTATTAATCGCTTGGAGGGCGGCGGAGAGGTTTTTTGTCAAGGACTTCGGTTTCCTCTTTGATAACACATCACTACGTTGTCTTTGTGATTAAATTCGGTTTAAATTGTTTTACCAATTTTGTTTTAGCTTATTTTCATATTTCGCACATATATTATTTGATTATAAGCTAATGTTGGTAATTTGTAAATTGGAGGTCTAAACGTTCATAGGTATTTTACATACTTTTTGAACATTCAATTGGTATCAAAGTGGGTACACTTGTTATGGTTTAAATACCTAAGTGTGATCCTTGACCCCTTGTGTTATTTGCCATGGATAATGTGTTGTATGCTTATATGCATGTTTTGGATGTTGATGAATGTAACATGCCACGTGTTTGTGAAAATACCTCTATGAGTGATAATCCACATGATTGTGATGCTATGTTACATGAATCCTTAGGTGTTATTGATATTCCTGACATTAAACTCTTGAAGAAAAAGGCTAAGAAGTTTCTTAAGGATTTGAGCAAGTTATTTTGTGAAAAATGATGATTTGATTGCTAAGCTCAATGAATCCAATAAATTGGTTGAAAAATATAAGAAACTTGCTGAAAATTCTCTTAAAAAACTGAAAGAGTTTGAATGTTTGAATATGGACTTGGATGCTAAACTTGTTTTGTCTAACAAACTTGTTGATGAGCTAAAATGTGAAAATTAATCTCTTAATATGCATGCCAAGTGTTTGATTGCTGAACCTATTAATAAAAAGGATGAAAATGTTTGTTGCAATCATGTGGTGGTACCTAATTTTGTGCATATTGTGTGTTCTACCTCAAAGGACAAATTGTTATACATTCCTCCACATAAAAGAAACCAAAAGGTGGAGAGAAAGGCTATTAAGTCAAAGTCTCCATTTAGGTCTTAGCCTAAGACTTTGGATGGATCTAAGTTTATTTCAACTTGCCACTATTGTGGCGTGATTGGTCATATAAGATCTCAGTGTCGTAAGTTGAAGAGAGAACAAAACCATGTTGTCAGATCTCTTCTCAAAAAGCCTAGTGGACCTAAACACATTATTTGTCACCATTATAGTGCTTTTGGTCATCTAAAACCTCATTGCTTTAAGTTTCATGCTCTCAAAAGAATTAAAAGAAAAGAGAAACTTGAACTTCTTGGAAGTTGTGCTAAAAAGGGTAAACTGGATTTGAATAATAATAGCACGTTGATAAAGAAAGTGTTTAATGCTCTTAACTCCTTGTCTATATGCATCTCAGGTTCTCATTCTTCCAACCCTCCTCTCTCTTCTCATTAGACACTCATTCCAAACAATTGTTCCAACCCTCCTCTCTCTTCTTTCGATCTTTGTAGGACCCTTCATGCATTGAATGTTATATCTTCATGCATTTTGTGCATCTTGCATTTCTTTTTGTGCATTTCTTTTTTTTTTTATCTTACTTTTATGTTTTAGTTTTGTGCAAGTAAAAATCCAAAACCACATAAAAAGTGAAAAACTCAAAAAGTTTAATCGTATATGTTTGAGCACATATCACATGTAAGTTTAGCCTAGTACCTTCGTACTAATGGCATAATGCATTTACGTTTTGTATGCACATCTATCTTTGTGGAAAAAATCTTGAAATCTACGTGTGATTGTTGTAAATCGATCTTCAAGCTTGTCATGAATGATTGGTCAATAATCTTGATGATTTTGATACTTGCATAGACTTGTGTCTATACTAGTATTTGACTAGGAAAAAGGGAAAGCAACTTGTATTGAAATGTATGGTGCCCAAAAAGAAAAAGGCTTGTTTATCAAATTGAAATATCAAAAATTTTAGGCATCGATCTCAAAAAAGAGATGTAAAAATAAAAAATGATCAAATGTTATAAACTGTAAAGAAGTCAACTGAAAAGTTTCAAAGATATGTAATCATTTTCTTGTGAGTGGTTATATATGTTCATTTCTATAATTGAGATAGACCACTTGACTTAGTACTAGTTGTGTATGACTTGATTGAATTGATCATTGAAGCTTCACTCTAGACTAAGGACTATTCCACATTTGATACACACACACAACACACATGCCTAATGTTCAATTAATGTCTCATTCATTTGTTCGATTGTACTAGTTTAAATATGATGTGTGTGTGTGTGTACTCAACTATATATGGATCAATCCAAAAAGATTTTTGATCATTTTATATGTATTTGGAAGTGATTTTTTATCACTCTCTACATTCATGTTTAGTGCTTACTTTGTTTTTCATTGTTAAACATGTTCTGTGTTGAAAAACAGGTGTCAAAGTTTTTTGCGACTTACTCGTGACTCGCAAAAATTTTTACGAATCATCTCGTGACTCACAGTCGCGAAACACCTAGAAATAGCTTTTTAAAGAGCTTTTCGTGGGAAACCTATTTTAAACATCTCCCATCCTCTCTTTAACCCCTCTTTCAATATTTTTACATCAAAACCCAATCAATTTGAATGGTTTTTCATTCCATTAACATCTTTCAATATTTTTAAACTCTTTTCATTGATTTTGATCCTTAGATTATGTTTTGGAGTTTTGTGCTCTTGGTTGGGATTTTCATCATAGGGCTGGGAAAACTTAATTTTTGTCAAATTTTTGTATGTGATTGGTTTATGTTGATGATTTGCTTTGGATGTTGGGCTCTTGTGGCAAAAAGAACATGTATTAAGGGTGGATTTCATGATGTTCATGCATTGTTTTACATTGTTGTTCATAGTGTGCATGCAAGGTGTTTGATAAAATGCCTCTTAAGCTTTTTCTCATTTGTTTGGACTCTGATGAGTATCAAACTTTTGGGTTTCTCATGTTTCCTCATTAGGAAAATGTTTGGATCATTGGTTGTGTATTTAACACATCTTGCCCTACATATGCATTTTCCATGTATTGGTCATGCATTGCACATAGCCATCTCTTGCATACACCTTTGCTACCATTGTCGTGCATTGGTCTATACCTTTTTTGCTCATCCTAGCATGTCATGTTTGCCTTATACTTTGTCTTAGGTTTGAGCTTTATTTTCTCATTCGTCTTGTACCCTCATGCGTCATTATCATTGTTCGTACCTTCATCTCTTGCCCTTGTTTCTCCTTGATCCTTTGTCTATTCATGACAAAAAAGGGGAGAGTATACTCTAGAGTAGTATACTGGAGAGTTTTGTCATTTCTATATAACTCTTGTGCACATTCTTAGGGGGAGAAACTCTTTTTCTCGTGCACATTTGTAGAGGGAGAGATATTCCATAGGGGAGATGCATATACCAAAGGAGAGAAGACATTGTATTAATAAGAAAACTTTGTTTTGTTTGTGTTTCTTTATGTTTGTTTTCTTGTTTGCTTTATGGTGCTGTTTTCATTGCATCATATTTATGTGTTGGATGTGCATACGTCCTTATGCGATTATGCTTCATTGAATGCATGTTCGGATGATCATTTGTTTTGCTATGTAATCATTGTAGTCATTTCTTTATCACTGTTTTGGTGTATGATCAAGTTGTTTATATGTTTTATATCATGATTACTTGATCGCAATTTACTTGTTACATTATACTTGTCTTTTTATTACTTGTTTTACCTTGAGGGTCTAATGTGTTTTGTGCAAGTGTTTCAGGTTACAGGTATATATGTTCTAAGTGTATCAAAAGAAGAGAATATTGAAAGGGGAAGTGTTTATATTTGTACCCATGCTTTGTAGCTTAGTACTTGTTGTTAATATTATGCATTTCTTTAAGTACATCACTCTTGTGCTCTTGTAGGATTTTATATCCTTGATGCAATTACCCTGTGTTGTTGTATCGGTTGAGTGTTAGACATGCAAATGATACTTTGTATTGAGATTATTAGCTTGCATGTCTGGATGTTCTTTCCTTGTGTGAATGATCATTGTGGTCACTATTTATAGTGATTGTTCGTTTTTGGTCAAGCCATGCTTTATTGTTTCATTTCTTTTTGCTTGATCACATTGTGCTTGCTCTATATGGATTTCAAGTTTTCTGCTTACAATGATCATATTGTGCTGTTGTTTTCAAGAAATACTTGTCCATATGGTTCAAGAGCTTCACAGATTCTAGAGTTAGGTGTGAGTGAGTTTTTTTAACTGTTCCCAACTCACATGCTAAGTCTAGAGTTTATTTTAGGGTTTTGTCATGGAATAGCCAAAAGAGGAGATTGTAAGGTTGAATTTATTCAATCATTTTGTTGGCTTTATTCCATGCCAAATTTGCTTGTAATTCATGAATGTTCAATATGTGTGTAAAACACCTATGAACGTTTAGACCCCCAATTTACAAATTACCAACACTAGCTTATAATCACACAATATATATGAGGAATATGAAAATAAGCTAAAACAGAATCAGTAAAACAATCTAAACCATAATTAATCACAACCACAACAGTAATTAAAAGGCAAAGATTAAGGGAAGAGAGATGCAAACACAAAGACAACACAGCGATGTGTTATTAAAGAGGAAACCGAAATCCTCGGTATAAAACCTCTCCGCTGCCCTCAAAGTGGTCAATAATCCACTAGAGAATAAAGTTGGGATACATGAATAGTAGAAGACCCTCTAAGCCTAATCTACCCAGTGTACCTAAGCCCTCCAAGCTTCTTGCTCCAACAAGGTTACGCCAAACCTTTGTCTTCTCTAGCATACCGAATTCCGCTATAGCCTATAGCAACAAGCAATATCAATTAGTCCCTTAGTCTAGAGTGAAGCTTCAATGAATAAGGCATTCATTGAACATTAGGCATGTGTGTTGTGTGTGTGTATCAAATGTGGAATAGTCCGTAGTCTAGAGTAAAGTTTCAATGATCAATTCAATCCAATTCAATCAAGTCATACACGACTAGTACTAAGTCAAGTGGTCTATTTCAATTATAGAAATGAACATATATGACCTCCCATAAGAAAATGATTACATATCTTTGAAACTTTTCATTTTGCTTCTATACAATTCATAACATTTGACCATTTTTTATCTTTACATCTCTTTTTGAGACCGATGCCTAAATTTTTTTTATGTTTCCATTTAATGACCAAGCCTTTGGCTTCTTGGGCATCATACATTTTCATTACAAGTCGCTTTCCCTTTTTCCTAGTCGAATACTAGTATGTGTGTTTGGAATGCGAAAAGTCAGATTTTCCCAAAAAAATTGGTCTGGCGACTTGGCCTTGCGACTTAACTGAGTCGTGAGCTAACTACCTGGCCAGACTGGAAGTTTTGTCCTGTAGTGCTCCAACTGGCATGACTTTTTAGCTCCTCTACATGCTTCACACGTGTGCCTCCTTTGGTGACTTGCCAGTCATGAGCCAGTCGCGAGATCTGGTCGCGAGGCCCTGCTGAGTGTACAGTTTTGAACTTTTCTTCACACTCTCTCACACACTACCCTTACATGATTCCCACCTAAATACAGGGTTTCTAAATGTTGAATTACAACCAAATTGGCATGAAATAAAGCCAACAAAGAGGTTGATTAAATTCAACCTTACAATTCACCATTTAGAAACCCTGTATTTAGGTAGAAATCATGTAAGGGTAGCGTGTGAGAGACAGTGAAGAAAAGCTCAAGAGTATGTAGTCAAGAAGAGCCTTGCGACTGGATCTCGCGACTGGCTCGTGGCTAGCGACTTGCCAAAGATGGCAAACGTGTGAAGCATGCAAGGGGAGCTGAAGGGTTGCACCAGTTATTGCACTACAAGACAAAACCTCCAGTCTGGCAAGGTAGTTAGCTCACGACTCAAACTTGCAACTCATTCCAGTCGCGAGCTCGAGTCGCCAGAATGCCCTATTTGGTTGTAACTGACTCTTCGTATTCCTCATTCACTCTACTATAAATTCCCTTATACCCACGAAATGTAGAGAGCTTCCAAAGGGAATTTTGAGAGAGAAAACTTAGAGAAAAACAAGATTTACTCATCCATAATCTTTATCCCTTGATTCGCTAAATTCCTCTGCTCTCACTATCTCCATTGATATATCCTTAAGAGGTACATTAGCCAAAATTTTATCTCAACATACCCATATCTTTGAAAAGGTATTTTGGTGCTTGGGAAGCAGTTCAGAAGAGACCAATTCATTTTGGTTGATGCAATGGGCGATTGTGGGATCCGGTAAACTAAAGAAAACAAGGTTTGGCATAACCCTGTTGGAGCAAGAAGCTTGGAGGGCTTAGGTGCACTGGGTAGATTAGGCTTGGAGGGTCTTTTGCTATTCATGTATCCCAACTTTATTCTCTAGGGGATTATTGACCACTTGGAGGGTAGCAGAGAGGTTTTTTGCCGAGGACTTCGGTTTCCTCTTCGATAACACATCACTTTGTTTTCTTTTTGTTTGCATCTGTCTTCTCTTAATCTTTGCCAATTAATTACTGCTGTGGTTGTGATTAAATTTGGTTTAGATTGTTTTACCAATTCTGTTTTAGCTTATTTTCATATTCTACACATATATTGTTTGATTATAAGCTAATGTTGGTAATTTGTGAATTGGGGGTCTAAACGTTCATAGGTGTTTTACACACTTTCTGAACATTCAATGTATAAACATCCAGAATTAATAACTGGAATAGAAAAAGTTACATACTTAACCATTCCAAGATTTAGATTCAGCAGCGACCGTTTAGTCTCATCGGGATTCAGACTCAACAGTGACTATTTAATCCTATGCCCTCTTCGAGATTGAGATTCAGTAACGACTATTTAGTCTCATCGAGAATCTGATTCAGCAATGAACGTTTAATCCTATAACTTCTTCGAGATTCAAATTCGGTAGTGACTATTTAGGCTCATTGGGATTCAGATTTGGCAACGACCATTTAATCCTATGCCATCTTTGAGATTTAGATTCGACATCGTCTATTTAATAGATTGCGTTCTTCGAGATTTGGCAGCAACCATTCAGTCTCATCGGGATTTAGATTCTTCAACGGCCGTTTAATCCTTTGCCTTTTTCTGGATTTAAATTTGGCAGCAACTGTTTGGTCTCACAGGATTCAGAGTTGACAGTGGCCGTTTAATCCTATGCCTTCTTCGAGATTCAAATTCAGTAGCGAACATTTAATGTTATCGGGATTTAGATTTGGTAGCGACCGTTTAAGCCAATGCCTTGCTTGAGATTTAGATTCAACAACGGCCGTTTAGTCTCATCCTATGCCTCTTCGAGATTCAGATTTAGCAACGACGACCATTTAGATATAGCAGCAAACCTTTAAGCCTATTCCTTCTTCGACTTTAAGATTCGGCAGTGTCGTTTAATCCTATCCCTTCTTCGGGATTCAAATTCAATAGCGATCGTTTAATCTGATGCCTTCTTTGAGAGTCAGATTCAACAATGAACGTTTAGTCTTATAGGGCTTCAAATTCGGTAGTGACGGTTTAATCTCATTGAAATTCAGATCAGGCATTGATCATTTAATTCTACATGTTCTTTGAGATTCAAATTTGGCAGTGACTGTTTAGTCTCATCATGATTCAGATTCAGCAACAATTGTTGAATCCTATGCCCTTTGCGAGATTTAGATTCAACAACGATCATTTAGTCTCAATGGGAATCCGATTCGGCAGTGAACGCTTAATCTGATGCCTTCTTCGAGATTTAGATTTGGCAACAATCGTTTAGTCTCATCGGGATTCAGATTTGGCAATGACGTCCATTTAATCTTATCGGGATTTAGATACAATAGTAAACCTTTAAGCCTAGTCCTTCTTTGACATTGATATTCAGTAGTGACCATTTAATTTGATGCCTTCTTCGAGATTCAGATTTGGTAGTGATTGTTTAGCCTCATCGGGATTAAGATTCAACAGTGACCATTTATTCCTATGCCTTATTCGAGATTCAGAATCGGCAACAACTGTTGAGTCTCATCAGGATTCAGATTTGGCAGTGACTGTTTAATCCTATGCCTTTACGAGATTCAGATTTGGCAGCAACCATTTAGTCTCATCAGGATTTAGATTCTATAGCGTTCGTTTAATCCTATGCCTTTTTTGACATTTTGGATTTGGCAGCAATTGTTGAATCTCATCGAGATTCAGATTCAACAGCGGCCATTTTATTCTATGCCTTCCTTAGGATTCATATTCGATAACAACTGTTTAGTCTCATCCGGATTTAGATTCGGCACAGTTTAATCCAATGCTTTCATCAAGATTCAAATTCGGTACTGACCATTTAATTCTATGTGTTCTTCATGATTCAAATTCTGTAGTGACTATTTAGTCTCATCAATATTCGTATTCGGAAGGTAGTAGAAGTTTAATCCTATGCCCTTTTCGAGATTCAGATTTGCCAGCAACCATTTAGTCTCCTCGAGATTCAAATTCGACAGTAGGTGTTTAATCCAATGCCTTCCTCGGGATTCAGATTTTGCAGCGACCGTTTAGTCTCATCTGGCTTCAAATTTGGCAACAACCGTTTAATCCTATGCCTTCGTCAAGATTCAAATTTGGCAATGACTATTTAGTTTTATTGAAATCCAGATTCGATAGCAACCTTTTAATCCTATCCCTTCTTCGGGATTCAAATTCACCAATGACCGTTTAATCCTATGCCTTCTTCGAGATTCAGATTCGATAGTAACCGTTAGTGTTATAGGGCTTTAGATTTGGTAGTGACTGTTTACTCTCATCGGAATTTAGATTAGGCATCAATCATTTAATTCTATGTGTTTTTTGAGATGCAGATTTGGCAGCGACTATTGAATCCTATGCCCTCTATGAGATTCAGATTAAGCAATGATCGTTTAGTCCCAACGGGGATCCGATTCGATAATGAACGTTTAATCTGATGCCTTCTTCGAGATTTAGATTTAGCAACGATTGTTTAGTCTCATTGGGATTCAGATTCAGTGGCAACTGTTTAATCATAATCCTTCTTCGACATTAAGATTTGGCATCAACTGTGTAGTCTCTTCGAGATTCAGAGTCAACAGTGACCATTTAATCGTATGCCCTCTTCGGGATTCAGATTCAACAACGACTGTTAAGTCTCATCGAGAATCCGATTCGACTATGAACGTTTAATCCTATGCCTTTTTTGATATTTAGATTCGGCAACGACAGTTTAGGCTCATTGGGATTCAGATTCAGCAACGACCATTGAATCCAATAGCTTCTTCAAGATTCAGATTCAGCAGCAATCGTTTAGTACATCCGGATTCAGATTCGACAAGTACCATTTAATCCTATGCCATCTTTGTGATTTAGATTCAGCATCGACCATTTAAACGAACACCTTCTTCGAGATTCAAATTTGGTAGCAACCATTCAGTCTCATTGGGATTTAGATTCTTCAGCGGCTGTTTAATTCTATACCTTTTTTTCAGATTCAAATTTGGCAGCAACTATTTTGTCTCATCAGGATTCAGATTTGACAGCGGCCATTTAATCCTATGCCTTCTTCGAGATTCAGATTCGGTAGTGAACGTTTAGTGTCATCGGGATTTAGATTTGGCACCAATTGTTTTAGCCAATGCCTTCCTCGGGATTCAGATTTAGCAGCGACTGTTTAGTCTTATCAGTATTCAAATTCAGCAATGACCATTTTATCCGATGCCTCTTCAAGATTCAAATTCAGCAAAGACAGCCGTTTAGTCTTATCGGTATTTGGATACAACTGTAAACCTTTAAGCCTATTCCTTCTTCAACATTGAGATTTAGCATCGACCACTTAATCTGATGCCTTCTTCAAGATTTAGATTTGGTAGTGATAGTTTAGCCTCATCAGGATTAAGATTCAATAGTGACCATTTAATCCTATACCTTATTCGAGATTCAAAATCGGTAGCAACTGTTGAGTCTCATTGGGATTCAGATTTGGCAGCGACCGTTTAATCCTATGCCTTTACAAGATTCAAATTTGGCAGCAACCATTCAGTCTCATCAGGATTCAGATTCTATCGTATCTGTTTAATCCTATGCCTTTTTCAAGATTTGGATTTGGCAGCGACCGTTAAATCTCATTGAGATTTAGATTCAACAGCGGCCATTTTATTCTATGCCTTCCTCGGGATTCATATTCAATAGTGACTGTTTAGTCTCATCTGGATTTAGGTTCGGCAACAACTGTTTAATCCAATGCTTTCATCAAGATTCAGATTCGACACCGAACATTTAATTCTATGTGTCCTTCAAGATTCAGATTCGGTAGCAACTATTTAGTCTCATCAAGATTCATATTTGAAAGGTAATGACAATTTCATCCTATGCCTTTTTCGAGATTCAGATTTGGCAGCAACCATTTAATCTCTCAGAGATTCAAATTCGACAGAGGGCGTTTAATCCAATGCCTTCCTCGGGATTTAGATTCGGCAGTGATCGTTTAGTCTCATCCAGATTCAAATTCGGTAGTGACCATTTAATCCTATGCCTTCATTGGGATTCAAATTTGGCAATGGCCATTTAGTTTTATTGAAATCCAGATTCGGCAGTGACCATTTAATCCTATCCCTTCTTCGGGATTCAGATTCAGCAATGACCGTTCAACCCTATGCTTTCATCGAGATTCAGATTTGACAATGGCAGTTTAGTCTCAACGTGATTCAGATTTATTCTCATCAGGATTTAGATTAGGCATCATTCATTTAATTCTACATGTTCTTTGAGACTTAAATTCGGCTACGACCATTTAATCTCAACGTGATTCAAATTTGGCAGTGACCGTTGAATCCTATGCCCTCTATGGGATTCACATTTAGTAACGATCGTTTAGTCTCATCGGGATTCATATTCGACACCGACTGTTTAGTCCTACTCCTTCTTCGAGATTAAGATTTGACATTGACCGTTTAGTCTCATCAAGATTCAAATTAGATAGCGACCGTTTAATCCTATGCCCTCTTCGAGATTCCAATTTGACAGCGACCAATCAATCTCATCCGGATTTAGATTTGGCAGCAACTGTTTAATCGAATGCTTTCATCAAGATTCAGATTTGGCAAGCGACCATTTAATTCTATGTGTTCTTCATGATTTAGATTCGGTAGCGACTATTTAGTCTCATCAGGATTCATATTTGGAATGCAAGGGTAGTTTAATCCTATGCCTTTTTCAAGATTCAGATTTGGCAGGGACCATTCAGTCTCCTCGGGATTCAAATTCGACAGTGGATGTAAACAAATCACCTATGTCAAATTTATTTTTCACTACATTTAGTTACTTGGTGATTTGTTTGTGCTACCATGCTTATTGCTGTAATTGAACCTAATTAATTGGTTAATTTACCCAAGGGGTCAATACATTCTTGGCCTATCAAGTGGTATCAGGGCGGGCACACTCTGATTAGGGTTAATCTTTGCTGTGTGATCCATTGACCCTTGTTTGTCATGGATAGAGGACAATCTTTAATTATCCCTCCTTTGTTTGATGGCACTAACTATGCATACTAGAAAGACGCATGAGATCTTTCTTGCAGTCCTTAAATGAAAAGGTGTGGCAAGCTATAGAGATTGGCTGGACTAAGCTAAAGGAAGTGCTAACTGATTGGGATGGTGCTAAGATCAAAGCGGCAAACTTCAACAACAGAGCATTGAATGCTTTATTCAGTGCGGTCACCGAAAAGGAGTTCAGGAAGATATCCTCTACAAAAACTGCTAAGGAAGTATAGACTACCCTCTAGACAACTTATGAAGGGACTAAGGCTGTCAAGCATTCAAAGCTTCAAAGGCTTACCACAAGCTTTGAAGAAATTAATATAAAGGAGGATGAGTCGTTTGATGAGTTCCATGCTAAGCTAAAGGACATAGTCAACTCCACCTTTAATCTTAGGGAAACCATTTCCAAACCAAAGGTTGTAAGAAAGGTGCTCAAATCTCTACCGAAGAGATTCCGTGCCAAGATCACCGCCATTGAGGAATCAAAAGACATTGATGAAATTATTTTGACAAAGCTGGTTGGCAACTTGCAAACCTATGAATTGGGTTTAACTAGAATAGGGAAATCAAGCAAGAGCAAGAGCATGGCTTTGAAGGCCAAAAGCAATGATACTAATGAGTCTTCTGATGATGAAGATTCAAAGATGAAATCCTATATCACAAGGCAGTTCAAAAAGTTCATGAAGAATGCCAATGCAAAGAGATTTGATAAAGACCGTAAGTAGTCCAGTTCATCTTAGTTTAAGAACCAAGACAGAGAAAAGAAGGATGCTAAGGAAGGCAGTCAGTACACTGTTCCCTCTAGACAAAAATGCTTCGGATGTCAAGGTTTTGGACACATGAAACAAGAATATCCAACTTATCTTAAGACTCGTCAGGACTTCTCGGAGACCTTTTCTAGACGTGGTGTTTATTTGGAGTGCCACGTGATTCTATCGAATTTTTCCAATACTACTCTACCGACTGTCATTCATAGGCCTTGGAATCACTATGTGAGATACTCGTGAGTTGCCCTTCTATGATCATACAGGAGTTTTACTCCAATATGCACGGTTTTGATTCTTCTGTGCCTTAATTTAGTACTTCTATTCGAGGTACACGTATAGTAGTCACTCCAGAGCTTATCTCTGATGTGCTACATGTTCTGAGGGTATTGCATCCTTATTACCCTAGATGTCCACGTCTAAGGACTATATCTAAAGATAAACTTCTATCTCTCTCTTGTGAGACACTTTCTTCATGGGGTGGTCACCAAAACACCTCATGCTCGAGCTTTGTAAAAGGTCTAAGGTTCTTGAATATGGCGATGTCATTTGTTCTTCATCCCTTGTCTCACTATAACTCTATTACCAAGCCTCGTGCTCAATTTTTTCTTTCCCTCATTGAGGACCTTACTATAGACTTTCTTTCTCATTTCGTTCTCTCCTTTATAAATGTCTATAAGGATACGGCGACCCGAAATAAGCTTATCTTTCCTTCTGCTATCACAAAGATCATTCTCCATGCCCCTGTCTCCTATCTCGAGTCTACTTATTTCATCATCATAGGTGCCATTAGCACGGCGTCTGTTCAATGGAGTGAGGCCCAGCTTTGACCGAAGCGACCATGGACAGAGACGGTGACTCTTCTAGCCCATTTCGCTCCATCCACCTCTGCTTCTTCCTCTTCTTCGAGTGGTGGTGCGACTCTTAAGGTGATTATGGCACAACTTCAACGCATGGATGCTTACCTTGACACTCTAACTGATGAGATGAGTCAAGTGACCACCGGTGTGGGTCATATTGTACGATGTCAGGCTTGCCTTGGTGGCTTCATTACTTCTCCCTCTCCATCTCCATAGGCTTCAGAGGACGAGGATGATGATGATGGCTCCGATGATGATGAGATGACCGCATCTCAGTAACTTGCCCTTTGTCATTCGTGACAAAAAGGGAGAGTAGTTTTAGGTTAAGAGTAATCATGTACTTAGGGGAAGAGTTAGCATTGAACTTTTTGATAAGGGGAGTGTTTCATTTTTTGATGGATGTAGTGAGAATTTATGTATCTTTTCTTTTCTTTCTTTTTAGATACATTATCTTTTTGTATACCAGTCTTATGACCATTTAGTGATAGCAAACATTGTACTTATATCTCTTTTATATATATGATGATGTTGTTATCATTTCACCTATCTCTCCATGTGTTGTTTCTTTTCTCTCTTTATAAACATGTTTCTTATTATGTATGCAATCTTATATTTCTATTTCACACTAAGATGCCTTGATGAGTTTTGTTTAAAATGTTTCAGAAAGATAGGTTGTTAAAGTCTATTATGTATGCAATCTTATATATGATGATGTTGTGTTAGGATTAGATTTTATTGTATTCAACAAGTGATTATGAGTTGATTAATTTATGACTTCTCTCATACTTTATTTGTTTGTTATGGTTTTGTCACGGATTGCCAAAGAGGGAGATTGTTAGGACATATGAAGAACTTGTTAGAACATATGTCGTATAGAATTAGCTAATCCTTTGACCAAAAAAACTTTACTTGTAATTGGGTAGATCTAGGATGTGTTTAATACTTCAAGAAATAAGAGTTCAAGTCTAGTATTGAAGCCATGCAAGTCTGTCCAAGAAACAAGTGAAGAAGTGTTGTTCATTAAAGCTCAACAAATGTATCTATCGAGATTTAATGTTTAATTCCCGACAGCTCTCGACAAAAGCTATATCTATCGAGAATTACGAAATTCAGATTTCCAGATCTGTTTTTCACGCATATCTAAGGACAATTTCACTAAAATTATGACCAAGGACAATTTGCCCTAGTTCATCTTTCTCTTGAAGAAGCTATTGCATTTGTGGGCCAAGAGGTTTGTAACCAAGGAGCTTCTTGATCTTCATCGTCTAGATGAAGTGAAGAACTTTGCAGCCAACATCTTTCTCAAGTTAGTGTGTTAGTCACATACTTTGATCCGTTCATCAATTGGTAAGTCATGTACTTGGAGCCATCATTGAAATGGGAGATTGTCACTACATTACAAGTCCAATTGTGTATTGGGGTAAGGGTTCAACTGTAGGTTGGTATTAGGTACTAGGATTCCTTTTACTTGTAAACGCTTGTTTTGATAATAGTGGATTCTCGGGAGTGGAAATCTTAAATTCATCTGGTGGGGTTTTACCTCGATGGTTTTTTCCATTTGTAAACAAATCACCCGTGTCAAATTTATTTTCCGCTGCATTTAATTACTTGGTGATTTTTTTTTTGTGCTACCATGCTTATTGCACGTAATTGAACCTAATTAATTCACTTAGCTAATTAATTGGTTGATTTACCCAATGGGTTAATACATTCTTGGCCTATCATGTGGTTACATGCATCCCCGTCATAGCCTAATAAGGTGTAACCTTTTGTGTGATACACCTCCGTGGTGTTGGTGTGCTTGATTCACACATTTTTCCACTCTGTGTGATGTGGATATGCTTGCATTGTGCCACCCATTTGGCTTTCTTTGCTTCTTTGCATCTTTGCACGCTTGCCTACATGTTCGTGCATGAGTCTATGTGTAGTCCACACTCCAATCCAATGGAACTATGGACACCCAATTCAAACCTACATTTGTCCTCCTAAGACACCCTCTTTTGTTTGATAACATACTTGTTTGCCCTCGTTTGGCATCTTTTGCTAGTTTTTCTGTTAGCATGCTTTCCTTTTATTTGTTCCTTTGCTTGTCTATTGGCTTGTTTCTTTTATTTTTGCATGTACAAGCATGGACCATGGATAGGTAGACCAAGGGAGTGACCTCTTAAGCGCAAGCAAAAAAGGCAAGGATGTAACCAAGATGATGCAAGCCCACAAAGGCAATGTTCAGTAGATTATAGGCCTAGAACATGTATTAAGGTTCCCCCTTTCCTTGTACCATATGGGGTGAGCATTAAAACACCCCATGCTCAAGCTTTACAAAAGGTTCGAGATTCCTTAATATGGTGATGACATTTGTTCTTACTCCATTGTCTCACTATAACTCCATCACAGAGCCTCATGCTCAATTTTTGTTGTCCTTCTTAAAGGATCTTTCCATAGACTTCCCCTCTCATTTCATTATCTCTATCATAGATGTCTATAGGGATATGACAACCTGTGATAAGCTCATTTTTCCTTTGGCTATCATGCAAATCCTTCGCCATTTTTTCATCCTTATTACTAATTCTCCCTACATCACTATCATTGGTGCCATCAGCGCAGCTTCTGTTCAGCGGAGTGAGGCCCAATTTTGACTGAAGCGACCGTGGATGAAGACGACTAATCCTCTAACCTCCACCGTTCCTTCCACTTCCACTCCTTCTTCTTCAGGTGGTGGTGTGACTCTCGAGGCCATTATGGCACAGCTTTAGCACATGGATGCTTGCCTTGACACTTTTAGTGATGAGTTGTGTCACGTGAACACCCGTGTCGATTGTATTGCACAACGATAGGCCGGCCTTGATGTTTTTTTCGCTTCTCCCTCTCCTTCTCCCGATGCTTCGACAAATGAGGACAGTGATGATGGTGCTGATGATGATGAGGATGAGGATGCTAGCTCTTCTAGTGATGAGGAGATGAAACCTCTCAGTGACTTACCCTTTGTTATTCGAGACAAAAAAAGAGAGTAGTTTTAAGATGATGAGAGTAGTCTTCTATCTAGGGAAGAGTTAGCATATGACATTTTTGTTACGGGGAGTGTCTATATTTTGAGGGATGTAGTGAGGATTTTATGTACTTTTCTTTTATCTTTAGTTACTTTATCCTCTAGTACACCGGTCCTGTGACCACTTATTTATGACATACATTGTATTTATTTTCATTTATATATATGTTGATGTATGTTGTTTTTCACCTATCTATCCATGTGTTGTTTCTTTTCTATCTTTATACACATGTTTCGTTATGTATGCAATCTTTATTTCTATTTCACACTAAGATGCCTCCATGAGTTTTATTTAAAGTATTTCAGAAGGACAAGTTGTGAAAATCTACCATGCCATTAACTCTCTTCTTGCAAAGTCTTTCAAGAGCCTGTGTTAGGGTTAGATTTTATTGTATTCAATAAGTGGTTATAAGTTTAGTGATTTAAGACTTCTCTCATAATTAATTTGTTTATTGTAGTTTTGTCACGAATTGCCAAAAGGGGAGATTGTTAAGACATATGTGGAACTTGTTAGAGACATATATTATGTAAATTGGCTAATCCTTTGACAAAACGCACTTGGATATTTCAAGGATGTGTTTAATACTTCAAGGAACAAGATTTCAAGTTTAGTATTGAAGTCATGCAAATCTGTCTAAGAAACAAGTGAAGAAGTGATGTTCATTAAGGCTCGACAGATCATAGCTGTGAAGGTTTAATGCTGATGCTCGACAGCAGCTCGACAGAGCTATATCTATTGAGAATAACAAAATTCAAATTTCCAAATCTGATTTCACACATATCCATGTGTATTTGTGTAGGGTTTCTATTCTCATAACCTAAGACATATATAAGGATTATTTTAAGAGCCATTAAAGGTGATGCAAGGTGATGCAAAGTCATTGTGCATGCAAATTGTGACCGGAGACAGAATTTGCCCTAGTTCATCATATTCTCTCTAGAAGCTACTACGTCTTTACGCCAAGGGTTTTGTGAACAAGGAGCTTCTTGATCTCATTGTTAGATGAATTAAAGAACTTTTCAGCCAATATCTTCCGCAAGTTGGTGTGTTAGTCACGTACTGGGATTAGTGCATTGAAAGGAGAGATTACCACTATATTACAAGTCCGATTGGGTATTGGGGCAAGGGTTCAACTGCAAATTGGTATTAGGTACTGGGATTGCTTTTACTTGTAATAGCTTGTTTTGATAATAGTGGATTCTCGAGAGTGGTGACCTTAAATTCATCTGGTGGGGTTTTTGCCTTCGTGGTTTTCCCCATTCGTAAACAAATCACCCGTGTCAAATTTATTTTCCATTGCATTTAACATAGTTGGTGATTTATTTGTGCTACCACGCTTATTGCATGTAATTAAATCTAATTAATTTCATTTGACGAATTAATTTGATTAAGTTACCAAAGGGGTCAATACATTCTTGGCCTATCATATTACATAGAACGTAATGTCATACATGGCATACAATAACATTTTAGGGCACTAATCCTAGCAGCAATTACCTAGCAATTTACAACAGACCGTTCCATACATGGCAGAATACTAACTACATATGTCACACCCCAAATCCCGAAGGGTGGAAAAGCATGAGAAAGACGTCTCAAAGTACCTATAGATTTTTCCTTCTTGACAATCCAATCCACATAAATCATATCAAGTACCAACATCAAGAATTATCATAATAATTCCATTGAATATACTTTCAAAGTAAGTCAGAGCTTTAAGTAATAATTACAAGGACCATTGGCCACGAAAGAATAGAGGTTTGAATAAATAATTACATATCATCAGCTTGTCCCATCAGTGGGAATAAAGTCACAACCATTATAATATACAAAAGAATGAGTCAAGCCTATTCTAAGATGTACATCATCTAATATCTTCATTACAAAAGTTCAGCTTCCATCAGTAGTTAGTTTAACTACTGTTAGCCACCAAAAAGCTGTCTTAAAAGATTGTTGCCTACTTTGAAAAGTTTATAAAATAATGGAATGAGACAGAGTCCAGTAAGTAGCATAATTAATAGGGGTGGGGGAAATGCAAGTTTCATTTTCAATAATAATAATATACTATGACAAAAATGATTAAATGACGAAACACAGTTTCTCAAAATAATACCATGAAACTATATATTATAATTTGTGAGCACTAATAATATAGTTCCAAAGCCTTAAAATCTAACATACGGAAATTTGTCTCAAATATACCACACTACCATATAGACCGGTCAGGGGATACCCATTCACAACTGACATGATATTGTCCTCTCTGGTATGCAGACTCTTGGCCCCATAGACAGCAGGCTCACCCATACTCTCAAGGATTTTCTCTCCCCTTATGTGCAGCAGAGAGAGCACGTCAAATAGGACCTTTTTTGCATGTGGTCTTTTAGCCCCATGGACAGCAGCCTCACCCACACACAATCAAGGAACTTCTTCCCCCCATGGGTAGTAGGGAAGAACACATCATCCAAAGTGAAAGGGCACTAACTTGGATCTGATTTCGTTGTCACAAAGACTACGGAAACCAAATCGGGTGATCACTGGGAAATCACACATGGCATGGTGTTAAAACCACATAAAGCTCACAGGTTACATTACTTTGAAACACACAGTTTATATCCAGGTAGTTTCAAAAAAACTTTAAATAATCTAACTTTCATAAAGTTTTTAGGATTTTCAACTTCATTCTTGTCAAGAGATTTTCTATCAATTTTCCACATAACAAAACAAGATTAGAATCTTTAAATTCTCTAATATATCATAAAATCCAATATTTCCTTATCAAAGATAAATAAAAGATGCTCATTTTTCCATGTCAATAATTCATGCATTTTCCTAAATGCAATACCAAATATGATGCATTTTCATATATATAATCATATATATATATATATATATATATATTAAGGTTACGACATAATAGTTTTTAGGAAAATATAGTTTCCATAGGTAGTTTCCAAAAGCGTGTCTAACCCAAAAACAAAATTTATGCAATATGGTTATTTTTCAAAAATCCCATTAAAAAGCTACTCACCTCACAACCGCAAAAGCTTAGTTCTCCATGCTCCAAGGAGATTAGCTAGAATCTAAACAATATCAAGTAAACCTATCACAATAAGTATAGAGCTTAAAATTGTATCTAGCTACAATTTAGGAATTGCCAAATGAGCACTTAATTAAGCAAGCCTAGTATTAAACCTCATCAATAATAATATATTTGTAAAGTTGTTATTTACAACTATGTGTTTTTGTTAGCTTTTATTCCGTGCCAAATTTGATTGTAATTATTGTTCAATCTTTTGTACCCTGTATTTATTGTGGGATTTGATTGTATGGGTTGTATGATAGAGAGAGAGTGTGTGTGTAAAGACTCAAGCAATTGAAGACTGAAGAGTAGCTTGTTTGTTTATCCACTCGCTTTTACACTATTCTGCACTTAGTATTAAGTTAGTATAAAATCAATCGAGCCGTAACTTTTAATTGGGGGTCCAAATAGCTTTTTTGTTTTCAACACATTTTCGAGCTTTCAATTGGTATCAGAGCGGGTACACTCGCTGTGGTTTAACTACCTGAGTGTGATTCTTGACCCTGTTTGAGATGGATCGGTCTTAATCTTTAAATGTTCCACCATATTTTGATGGTAGTAATTATGCCTTTTAGAAATACTGAATGAGGGCATTCTTGTGTTCAATTGATGATACTATTTGGGATGCGGTAGAAGTAGGTTGGACTAGGCCGGAGGCCACTAAATCCACTTGAGATAAAGCAACTCTTGCGACAACTAACGCTAACAGTAAAGCTTTGAATGAAATCTTTTGTGGTGTTTCTCCAGGTGAGTTTCATAGGATCTCTCACATAACAGTAGCCAAGGAAGCTTGGGAGATATTGGAGACCACTTATGAAGGAACAAAGAAAGTAAGGATACAAAACTTCAGATGCTTACCACCAAATTTGAAGAGCTTAAGATGGGAGATGATGAGTCCTTTGATTCCTTCTATGGGAAACTCAATGAAATTGTAATTGCTAAGCTCAATCTTAGTGAGAAGATTGAAGATGCTAAGGTAGTAAGAAAAATCTTGAGGTCCTTACCGGAGAGCTTCTAAGCAAAAGTCACAGCCATAGAGGAAAAAAAAGATTTGGATGAAATTAAAATCCAAGAGCTCATTGGATCTCTCCAAACGTATGAATTAGGGCTGCCTTCTCATAAGTCAACCAAATCTCTTGCTCTTAAAACCATCACCAAAAGAACGGATAATTCCTCTGAAGAAGATAGAGTGGAGAAGGAGGTAGCATTTCTTGCTAAGAACTTCCAAAAATTTTTGAAGATGAAGAACAGTGGGAAACTGTTCGGCAGAGGGAAGTTTTCATCCTCCAAAGGTGATAGGAAAGAGTTTAAGAAGAAAGAAATGAAGGATCCTCAAGGCATTGTGTGTTATGAATGCAATGGCCATGGACATCTCGAAAAGGAGTGTCCCAACTATCTAAGAGGGAAGGGCCACAACTCTTAGTGATTCAAATTCATCCAATTCTGATTCGGAAGAGAGCTATGATGGAGAAGGGAATTACTCTGCCTTTATGACTACTGCTCATGTTGAATCTTTGGAGGACTTGAGTTTGCTAGTGCAAGAACTTAGGGAGCATAGTGATGAGGAATCTATGGGAATTGTAGAAGAATCGGATACTAAAGACAATGAAGATTCAGCCCGTCTTCAAGAAAACTACAATTCCCTACTTGAGAAGTCAGAAGAATATACAAGGGTGGCCAAGGCAGCTGTTAAAAAGATGAAGAAGGCAAAGGAGGACTATAGAAGTCTCCTGTGATATAAGGAAGCCAAATGTGAAATAAAGACGCTGAATGGAAAGCTGATGAAAGCCTAATCAAAGATAAAATTCCTTAAACTTGAGGTGGTTCAAGCCAATACAAAAGTAAAGCGAGTCTCCTCCAAGAAGCTTGATGAAGTCCTCTCTCATCAAAAACCTTTCTCCGACAAAACTGGACTGGGATATACTGGAGAAAGTAGTTCAGCTATCAAAATCACCAAGGATGTGAAGTTTGTGCAAGCCAAAGAACTAGTAGTGGCTGCCTCTACACCTAAGAAAGTAGAGGATGAAAAGAAGAAGAATGTAGCTGACCAACGGGTGTTGAATAAGCCTCGTAATCAATTAGTGGTCAAGCCTAGGGTTCAAGGGAAATCACCTCCAACGTTACAAAGAGGTTCGAGAATTCAACATTTCTGTCATTTCTATGGACTTCAAGGACACACCAGACCAAATTGCCATAAGCTGAAGGCATTGAAGAATGCAAGTGTTCAGAGGTCAGAAAGCCCTAAAAATGACAAAAGGAATTGGGTTGTTGAGCAATCAAGAGGTCGAAATGGTGATTCCGGTGTGATGGACATGCTGAAGATGATCGGTGCATTCACCACTTGCTTAGAGAGCTTCACTAGACGGTTTGAAAGTCCTAACTCTCGTACCCAATCCTATAGGGTATCACCCTAAACGCACGTGTCGTGCGGGTGAAGAGGGGTACTCATGCATAAGCATTTCAACATGTCCATGCATTAATACTTCCGATGTTTAGGGATATTTGCTCATACATCTCTACATGCTTGATTTACTATGTACCATTTGCTTTTGGTTTTTAGCATGTTTCTTTTACAAGCTTTTGTTTTGTTCTTTTTTTTGTTCTGTGTTTAAATGTGTTCAAAAATTCAGAAACCAATAAAAATTGAAAAATCTTCAAAATGTTTGATCACTTGTGTTGTGTATATCACATGTGAGTTTGGCCTAGTACCTTCGCACTAATGGCGTAGTGCATTTACGAGCTTAGCTTGTTTTGTATGCACATTTATCTGTGTGGAAGAAATCTTGAAAACTATGTGTGATTGTTGTAAATAAATCTTTAAGCTTGTCATGAATGATTGGTCAATAGTCTTGATGGTCTTGATACTTGCATAGACTTGTGCCTATATTTCTTCCCACTTTATTTTATTTTATTTTTTGCAAAAGAGCTCACCAAATGTAAATCTCCAAATGAAAAGAGATATTGAGTTGCAAAAGCCCATCGCATATACTAGTATTTGACTCGGAAAAAGGGAAAGCGACTTTTGTTTTGAAATGTATGGTGCTCAAAAAGCCAAAAAGAGATGTATTATCCAAAATATCAAAAAGCTAATTCTAAATGTTGATATATCAAAAATATCAAGCACTAATCTCAAAAGGAGATGTATTATCCAAAATGGATCAAATGTTGGTGATTTATTTATAAAGTTGTTATTTACAACTATGTGTTTTTGTTGGCTTTCATTCTATGTCAATTTTGATTGTAATTATTGTTTAATGTTTTGTACCCTATATTTATTGTGGGATTTAATTGTAAGGGTTGTGTGATAGAGAGAGAGTGTGTGTGTGTGAAGACTCAAGTAATTGAAGACTAAAGAGTTTTCGCAGGTAGCTCACGACTTAGCATCTCACGAAGTGACTCATATGCCTTGCACATGCTGGAATGCGAAGAGTCAGGCTAAGATGGAGACAGCTGTGTCTCGCGAGTATCTTACGGGTAGGGCCTTCCCGCGAGACACTCGCTAGACATTCTGTTCTACCAGCCTATCCATTCTGATACACACTTTCTGTGCTTACACTATTTATACCCACATTACCCACAAAAGTTGAGGAGTGTTTCTGAGAGAAAACCCTAGCCAAACACCTTGAGAATTAGAGATTGTTATACCCACAATCCTCTACATATTTTCTTGTGGAATTTCCTCAACTCCTACTTGTCCATTTTCATACCATTGATAGGTTGATAGCCCAAACACTTACCACACCCTTTCAGAGTGTCAAGTGAAGTTTTGGTACTGCTGGGAAGCATTGGAAGAGAAGCCAAGGATGGCAGATGCAACATGTAGCTTGTTGCATGATCTAGAGAGCTAGACAAGACACAGTTCTGAGAAGCCTTGTTAGAGTAGGAGCTTGAAGGGCTTAGGTACATCGGGTAGATTAGGCTTGGAGGGTCTCTTACTAACCCATGTATCCTAACTGATTTTCTAGTGGATCGATTACCGCTTGGAGGGTGGCAGAGAGGTTTTTCGCTGAGTTCTTCGTTTTCCTCTTCGATAACACATCAGCGTGTTATCTTGTGTTTGCATCTTTCTTCCGTACTCTTTTACTTTCCATTTTTGCTATGTTGCTTTGATTATGGATTAGAGTAGCTTGTTTGTTTATCCGCACTTAGTATTAAGTTAGTGTAAAATCAATCGAGTCATAACTTTTAATTGGGGGTCCAAACAGTTCTTGTGTTTTCAACACATTTTCGAGCTTTTAATATTCCACTTCCAAAGTTTCTCTACAAATTGATTCACAAGGCATAAACTCCAATTTATAAAGTTAACCCATTTAATATCATCTCCAACATCATGACTAGCTTCCATAAAATTTACACTACATCATTAAGAGACCCATGAAAGCAAAATAAAAAAATCCTCCAAGATAAGAAATTTAGAACTTCAACTAATTCCAAATAAACCCAATAGCAATGGAAAAATTAGATATACCATCACTTGTTATATAACTCAAAACCCCTAAATTTCCACTATAAAAAAACCTTAGATAGTCATCATTAACACAAACCATAAACCCACTCATCAAATAATTCCACCAATACAAAACCCATACATATAAACACAAAAATATCACTTTCAATGCTCATAAATTACATGGGTATCATTATTAAAGCTTAGATAAAAAAATATAACCTCAAGCAAAATATAAAATTCACCAAAAGGATTAGAAATTTTACCTCAAATAAAAGATGAACATGCTTAGAGGTTTCTAAGGATTTTTCGGTGACATTGCAGGAAAAATGATGATGGAGATGGTGGCATAGAGGTACCGGTGGAGAGTGTGAGTGAGTGTTTGTGTGTTTGTGAGAAAAAGAAAGAAAACAAATGAGAGGAAAAGGATGGCCGGCCAAAGAGAGTAGAGATATTTGTGAGATGAATGGTGGGGGTTAAATGGGGTAGGTGGGCACATGTGGTCCAAATAAAATCTGACCATTACCTTTTTTTTTTTTTTTTTTTTTTTTTTTTTGCCTGGGACGTTACAATTTTTTTTTTTTTTTTTTTTTTTCTTTTGTGCCTGGGACGTTACAACATAGCTCATGTGCAAAAATGAAAAGAAATAGAAAAGACTCTAGCAAGTTGAATGTGGCCCAAACTGTCTGATACTGCCCTGCATAGCCTCCCAAAATTGGTGAGAAGAATTGGATCATTTGAGGAATGGGTATGAAGCAACCCTACTGTATCAAAGCCCAGATCTCTGGCAGTCTCCCTAAGCCGGCCATATGAATGTCGAAGGTGAATCAACTCCCTCTCCATACTAGGACTCGAGGTGCTTCCCTACCTCTTTATATCAAGCAAAGCATGCAAGGTGCCAACCTCTACAGTAGCAACTCTCAATGCCTCTTCCTTTTCAGCTACCTCAGCCTAAAGGAAATGAAAAGCCAACTGTGGCTAGCTAGGCTCATCAGCCGACCCATACTCCAAGCTCAAAGTGGAATAGATGAAGGATCTAGCCTCCAATAGCCTCAGTACTAAATCATCAGCCCTACTACTCGCCTCAGAATGACTGGCCTCCACTATGGCCCTCTCCTCATCTCTAAGTGAGATATACTAGCTCACTCTCCAAGCTAGTGACTTGGGATTTTAGCTGAATACACTCTGCCTCTATGGCTAAAGAAGTCAAACTCCTCTTC
The DNA here is from genome assembly GCF_002906115.3 of Quercus suber. Taxonomy (NCBI): domain Eukaryota; kingdom Viridiplantae; phylum Streptophyta; class Magnoliopsida; order Fagales; family Fagaceae; genus Quercus; species Quercus suber. The sequence continues at coordinate 1,009,022 of NW_027069688.1, read as the reverse complement.
TCAAGCTCTACTCCAAGGGTGGAGAGCTTAGCCTTATAGACTCTCACCATCTCATCATAATCCTCCACCATGGCATCAAGAAGCTCCTTACAGCAATCTCTGTCTCTAATAGCCTTTGTTAGGCATTCTCTTAGGTCTCTAAGAGTACTATCCACTCTGACCTCAAACTCCAGTGTACAATCCCTCAATATGTTAGCCGGAAGGCAGGGATCAAGAGTGTTTAGAATTGATAGATCAACAATGAAGCATCCCCCCTACTTGCCCTCCATTCTCTAAACTCAGCAGTGGACCACTCATGATTGTCCCTGAGACAAGTAGGATAGTTGATAGTCAGCCTAAGCTCACTCCAAAAGCCAAAAGCATGCTCTATCATGGCCACATCAATATCCAAAAGCCTATAATCACAAGTGATGACAAAAAGATCACTAAATTGAGGGACATGTTGATCACCCTTGAACTACCTCAAGGCCATACCAAAAAAGTACCCTGTACAACCCCAGATGCCCACCAATGGGATGCCAAGTAAACCAACACAATAGGTCCAACCCTGCCACCTAGTAACTCCCCACTTTACTCACCATGTCCAATCAATAGGACCCAAGCCAAATAGGTGCCACAACCAACCAACAGTGTCCCCAAGTAAAAGGAAGATCAAAGGCCACAATGAACTTAACTTTATTCTTCCTCAAGAACCTAGCAGGTTGTGCCCTAGATATCACACTTAGATGACTACATAACCACAACTGCAGTAGATGCACATAACAACCAAGCCTACCACTACTTGTCCCGCGACACAAAGAAAGAGACCAAATAGTCTCAGAGAGGATAGAGGTAATAAAAGAAATGCTATAAGACAGAGTACTCACTGGGGGTAGAACTACAAAGTTTATGGAACCTAACTAGGAAAGGAATAACACTAAGCCAAAAAAGGCCACCATGAAGGCCTAGCATCTGTAGAAAGTCCAATGCTCCTCTAAATCCACAAAGTCTCCTTGGTAAGCAGCAAGGCACTTAGTTTCGCCAAACCGACAAAGCAGAAAATCGAAAGGGATGCTACCTCCCAAACTGCTCCCATATTGGGTCAGAACATCCACAACTGGCGTCTTCAGGCCTAATAGCTTTGCCAACCACTTGCGAAAGCAAGATCAAGTCGGTAGTGGATACACCTGACTTATAAGGGTAGGAATAGAAGGAAAGCAATCATACTCCTTCAAAATAGGGATCAAGTCCACATCCCCAACAGTGATACACCTCAAGGCGGGATCTTAACAAGTAACTATTACCACTTGTAAGTACTAATCTAGAGGAGTATGAAAGAGTGAAGTGGCATTTCCGAGAAACTACCGAATATAAGCCCGATCCTTGGAAAAGATTGAAGTCCACCATCACTTGAGCTCCCTCTCGTGAAAAGTCTCTCGCTTAAGCTCCACCATAGTATCATACATCTTGAGCCCAAGAACATCCATGCTCATAACCGAAAGAATCTAGTATTCTGATGCTGATTCGTGCAAGAAAGTACAAGAAAATGGTGTTTCTAAGTGTTTTCAGTGAAGAAAATTGGTAGGAAAAGACCAAGAAAATCACAAACCAAAATATGGGAGGCTTGGGAGGCACCCAATCTTTATGCATGCTTCCTAAGGCCGATGCACTTGTTAAGGCCGCCGGCCCCAAGCAGCACACCTTGAAGGGCCATCGCCCCTCGGGACATATGCCAGGGTTTTTCAACCCTAGCACAAACACACACCTATTATGAATTTAAATCCAAAGGATGGAGGCTTTTGGACAGCTCTAGAGCAAAGATTCCCTTAGTTTTGCATTAACCCTTGCATAAACTCACACCTATTCTGAATTTAAATCCAAAGTATGGAGGCTTTTGGACAGCTCTAGAGCAAAGATTCCCTCAGTTTTGCATTAATAGTGATGTGTGACAGGTTCAACAACAAACTTGTCCTTTAAAAGATTTTTTCACACAACCGAGACTGCACAAAGCCTACACCGGGGCAGTTTATCTTTTTGCGTCTCATCAAGCATCCTAGAATATCTTCAACCTCATTTTAAAAACCCGGTTCACCCAGTTCAAGGGTCAGTTCAGCCCTCGTCGTTAAGACATGTAATGGGACAGTGCCAGTGCCATTCCCAATCACTAATAACAATCCATTAAGCATGATATGAAGATTTCTATGATCAATTCCTCAAGGGAAATTTTCTCAAAGCATCGGTCGATTTAGTCGATAACTGAGACAATCAGTGCATTCTGCCGCACGGCGAAACCAAAATCCCACTGGGGAAGTTCATGATCATCATTAGGGTTGTCAAGAAATCCATATCGTCCAGTGCAATTCTAATTTTGCTTCAAGTCGGTTGATCATCTTTGAACCACACAAAACCCTACACTGGCGCAATTTATTTTGTGTGGTTTAGTCCATTTTTTGCTAAGTGATATGCTCAAGAATGGTCCCTTCATGATAAGAACTACATAAAAACTACACTAGGGCAGTTTTATTTTATGCGGTCTTTCCTCTTTCCATATCCCTTAGTGGTTAATCGGCTCCTAAATGCTAAGGTGCTACTGGCCAATCATACATTCAAGCCTACCAACAGGCGATATCCATAATCATACATGAAAGGCCTACCAAGAGGCAATGTCTAATCATACATAGGAGCCTACTAATAGGCGATATCAAGAATCATACATTCAAGCCTACCAATAGGCAATATCTAGAAACATACATGTAAGACTTACCAAGAGGCAATGTTCATACATACATCGAGACCTACCGATAGGCGATATCTAGAAACATACATGGAAGACCTACCAAGAGGCAATGTCAAATCATACACAAGAGCCTACCAAGAGGCAATATCAACAACATGCATTCGAGCCTACCAACAGGTGATATCTATAAACATACATGTAAGGCTTGCCAAAAGGCAATGTTCACACATACATCAGGAGCCTATCGAAAGGCGATATCATACATCAAGGCCCACTATGGGGCAATATAATATATAATACATATATGTCTAAAGCATACTAAGAGGCAATATAAAGATACAGTCTAGAAGCCTACCAATAGGCAATATAATACATACAATCCAGGCCTACCAAGAGGCAATATAATACATACATATCTAGCCCACCAAGGGACAATTTCTACAAAATACAAGAATGTCTTCAAAGTACAAAAAATTGCCCATGTAGGGGCTACATCATCATGGTACAACAATACCTAAGGGGAATCATCATCTCTAACAGTGTCATTAGCAAAGCGCCCAGTGCTGCCGTCATTGGCATTATCACCCACAGTGGGACCTGTAGAAGGATAAGCTCTAGGGCATATTTCAAAGCCTAAAATGGTGCCTGAACTGGTATAAGGCCCAATGCCCAATCATCCAAAGGGGTGTATTCCCAAATACCAGTTGGTCTGGGAGGAGTAGGCATATATTTTGACTCATGATGACGAATAAGAGGATCTCTACCAAGAATATGAGATGCAGGAGGTACAGGTATCCTATACCCTCACATCTCGCCAATCAAAACGTCGATGTACCCACAAAGTAGGCCTATCTTAACCTAGAGCTAACCCCTCTCTCTCTTTGTGGTAACGAAATGGGCCCCCCTTTCTCTCTACCATAGGTCCCTCTCTCGAGCTAATGACCTAGCAATCTCCTTCTACACATACCCCTTTCTAGTGGTGGCCGCACCCTCAAGATCTCTCACCCTAGCATATAGTGTATCTACATATAGCCTCAAGTAGGCCTCTAAAGCCCAACGAGTACATGCTCTACCACCAAGCACTCTGCCACCACTCACAGGGCAATCATCCATGATAGGTTCGACTGAGGACTGTAGAAACCAAGTGACATAATCAATGTTCTCCATGATGAAACCCTGAAGGAGCCTATTGCATAGTCAGGGTTGTCCAAAATCATTGCAGATGAAAGCTCCCAAGGTGGGTCCCTAGTTACTCTGAAAACCGGCATAACCTGATGGTAAGTCCTCTTGGCTAAGAAGAACTCCTAACTCGACAAACCCTATAACCAGTGTCACACACGTGGCTCAGTCATAGCATGGGTAACCTCACACCTACCAATAACCACCATCATAAGGGTTGTTGAGTATCTCGCCCCAGGTATCACAATCTAGTGTAGTGCCGATAGTGGACGGCTATGTTAAAACAACTCTGGTAATCGTGCAGAGGGACCAGGCATATGCCCTAGGATATATCTCTAAAGAAAGGCCAGAATACTATGGATGTAGGGCCAGGATATACTCATATGCCCAACATGTCAATATCTACCAGCAACCCTTGAGGCTCCTAAAGCCTTATCGTGAAGCTTGCCTCAGGAAAGCGATGAAAAATCCATAAGAAAGTGACCCCCAATCATAGGCCCTTATATCTGACACTACTCTCTTGGCCAATAGCAGCCGGCGAGTCAGCGCCGATCGGTTGTTGCCTGTTGATGGAGTAAAAGAAGAACTGCCTGAGAGCAATGTCATCTGCTTCCACCCCCAAGGTATTCTCACTCTCAACCATTCCATGCAGATCTGAGCCTCGTCGATAGATCCAAAATATTGTCTTGTTGCTCGGGCAAGGGGATAGCGAATGGCCAAAAGCTGGCTCACGACGTCAAAATCCATGAACTTGGTCAAGATCTGATACTCACTGCATCTAAGGCCTAAGATGGTCATCCAGTCCAGGGAAAAGACTACATACTCCCTACAGCTTAAATGAAAGGTGCCAGTCTTTGCATGGAATTACTGCACCAAAGTCTCTGGTATCGCATGCCTCATGGAATAGGGAGGAATCCTCAAGAACTCCTCTAAGCCTTGCTCAATCAAAATGCCACAATAGCACACATTCGTCCAAGAGTCAAACAAGTGAAGGAGGAATGTAGACCAGGCTCCTTGACCATAAATCTTGTCAGCGGCTTGTGCTTAAAATTAGAAAAGCTACCAGTTAGCATGCATACCTACACATCTATATTTAACAAGTGAAAGAGAAAAAAGAACATACTTGAGCCTTCTGAATCTGAGCGGAAGGATGCCTGTTCAGACCATACTAAAGATGAGTATTGTCTATGCTGTCATCCATCTCTCCAATATAGCCCTTGGCCCCATACAAACAAGGTGGAAACCTTAGTCTACAACTACGACACTTCGGTGTGCTTGGACCCAGCTCAGCCCTGTCATTGGCCTCTAAGTTAGCATCTATGTCAAACATGAGCTCATCACCTAGCTTCTCACCCCCTTGGCCTCCTCCCTCCTAGTTTCGAGGGAACCGCTAAGAATCACCTCTGAACTAGTGCGAGACTGAGACAAAGCACTAGCTATCTCCACCAAAAATTGGCTCCTAGTGCGATGTGCTATATGTATACCCCAAGGGTCGCAAGGTCATCAACACCTCAATCAAAGCACCTCTGAAAGGTCCGTGCAACTTGTACACTAGTCGAAATGGTGTCATTGTCATTACTAGATGAGTCAGCTCGAGATGGAACAATGGCGAGAACCTTCCCGCGATCACTGTCAGATCTCACCCGTTGAGACATAACCTGTAGAAGCAAATTCAAGATTGATTAGTAAGCCCAAAACCACTTGGGAATGCAAGTAAACAAGTATGTCTAGCCCTATTACCTAGCCCATATCATGCATGTTCATACCAAAATGTCATGTTTTCTCAAAAGTATCAAATTTTCAAAACATCCCTCTCGAGAGATTCAAATTCGATAGTAACCATTTAATCCTATCTCTTTTATCTCAAAAGTATCAAAATTTTCAAAATACCTCTCTCTTAGGATTCAAATTTGGCAATCACCGTTTAATCCCATCTCTTTTTCCTTAAAAATATCAAAAATTTTCAAAATACCTCTCTCTTGAGAGTCAAATTCAGCAATGACCGTTCACCCCTATCTCTTTTGCCTCAAAAATATCAACATTTTTCAAAATACCTCACTCTTGGGATTCAAATTCAGCAGTGACCATTAAATCCTATCTCTTTTGCCTTAAACATATCAATTTTTTTTAAAAATACTTCTCTTTTGGGATTTAAATTCGGTAGTGGTCTTCTAACCCTATTCATCATTTTAAGGTTCAAATTTGGAGTGGTCATCTAATCTCAACAGGATTCAAATTTGGCAGTGGTCGTCTAATCATATTCATCATTTCGAGGTTCAAATTTAGCAGTGGCCGTCTAATTTCAGCAGGATTCAAATTCGAGAGTGGCCGTCTAATCCTATTCATCATTTTGAGGTTCAAATTTGGCAGTGGTCATCCAATCTCAACAGGATTCAAATTCGGCAATGGTCAGATAATCCTATTTATCATTTCGAGATTCAAATTCAATAGTGGTCATCTAATCTCAGAAGGATTCAAATTCAATAGTGGTCTTCTAATCCTATCTATCATTTCAAGGATTAAATTTGGTAGTGTTTGTCTAATCTCACGGGATTTAAATTTGGCAATGGTCATCTAATCCTATTCATCGTTTCAAGGTTCAAATTTAGCAGTGGTCGTCTAATCTCAACAGGATTCAAATTCAGCAGTGGTCATCTAATCTCAACAGGATTCAAATTCGACAATGGTCATTTAATCCTATCCATCATTTCAAGGTTCAAATTCAATAGTAATCGTCTAGTCGTAGTAGGATTCAAATTCGACAGTTGTCATCTAATCCTATCCATTATTTCAAGGTTCAAATTTAGTAGTGGTCGTCTAATCTCGGGAGGATTCAAATTCGATAGCGGTCGTATAATCCCTTCTATCATTCCAAGGTTCAAATTTGGTAGTGGTCGTCTAATCTTAGCAAAATTCAAATTTGGCAGTGGTCATCTAAACATATCTATCATTTCATGGTTCAAATTTGGTAGTTGTCGTTTAATCTCAATAGGATTCAAATTTGGCAGTGGTACAAATTCAATTGTGGTTGTCTGATCTCAACAAGATTCAAATTTGTTAGTGGTCATCTAATCCTATCCATCATTTCTAGGTTCAAATTCAGCAATGCACATCTAATCCTATCCATCTTTTCGAGGTTCAAATTCGGCAGTTTGTTGTCTAATCTCAGTAGGATTCAAATTCGGCAATGGTCATCTAATCCTATCCATCATTTCGTGATTTAAATTCGGCAATGGTCGTCTAATCCTATCCATCATTTCGTGGTTCAAATTTGGCAATGGTTGTCTAATCTTAGCAAGATTCAAATTCAGCGGTGATCGTCTAATCCTACGTTTTCAAAACTACTCTTATTTCAAATTTGGATCGTCATCATGTTTTCAATCTCTCAAATTTCCATTTATCATGCATGGTTTTTAATGTCTACTAAGTTTTCATATATTTTCGTGTGTTTTCATAACATCCAACATGTGCAAGCTCACCTATGCTACTAAAACATGTGAACAGATATATTTCCAACATCATCATGGCATAAATGATAAAAACAAAATAAAATAAAATACGCAAAAATACCAAAATTATAAAATAGATACTAGCATGCTTTCCTACTTGCCTTGCTACTAACATAATTGTAGAAAATAAAAAGAAAGAGAAAATGGCACTGACCTTAACTGTAAAACTGAAGACTAGAGCTGTGACCTAAAACTGAAAACTAATCCTGCTAGATTGCGACTTGCTCCAAAGAAATTTTTAGAAGTCAGAATTCAAATATATGAAATTAGAATGGTCAAAATGGAGCTTTGGGGGCCCATTTTATAGACTTTGTACGGCCTAGGCAGCCCGGCGCACCTTGTAGGGCCACCGGGTTTGCCTAGCCTACAAGGGTTACTGGTCAACATTGACCTATTAACCTTTGACCAAAAAGGGGGGGGAGGGGTTGTGGGGCGCCAAAGAGAGAGTTTCTTACCCAGGACCATGTTAAAATATTTTTTCATCAACTGTCGCAACTTAACCTTGTCAGGTAAAACCGGCCTTGATCCATGAACAGTGCAGTTTTTGCACGTAATTTTAGGGTAACAAAATGGGGAACCACGCTCTTTATCTGAAACCTCTCATTGCACTCAAGATGTCACTTAAAGAAAAGGCAGCTACAGACACCGTATTTTGTTCGCCCATAATTTATGTGCTAGACCCCTAAAATTTCAAAAATATAATCTTTCCTCCATCGGGCCACAGAAACATATAGGTTGACGTGGCGCAACCTGTTTGGGCATCGAAGCAATTGAAGTGCTATTTAAAGTCAAATTAAGCAAAATGCCCCTAGTCAACCCTACGCTGACCGAACGTTAAGTCGGTCAAAATCATCCCAAAATAACATTTCTTATGTTTCTACATCAAACACGAGCTAAACATTATCTTAAAACCTAAACTAATAGTATAACATAAACAAACAAGAAACACAAGGAAAATGAAGATCGAAACATGGAAAAGAAAAAGAAAAGGAACTAGAACATTATACCTTAAAACACAAAGCTCCTTAACTTGATTTTGATCGTTTCCCTCAGTCAATCTATTCACAATCAATTAAAAAGTGATTAGTAAACCTAAAACTCAAAGATCAAGGCCAGAAAAAGGCCTCAATCAGAAAAATATTGACTTGAGGAAGTTTTGTGAAAAACTCCCTCTTTGATTCACTATTTCTAGTGAATCTTGTGTTTTCCCTTGGGATTTTCTATGTGTTTTGAAAATGTACCATGTACGGCTTTTAATAATCAGTAAATGGGGGGTTTGGAATAGCTCCAAAATGAAGTGGGATTCGTTCCAAAACCAAATTTTACATGAGGAACAATTGTCTTTCAAAGTTTCTAGAACCCTAGCATGCACATGCATGTCCATGTATGGGTACGCATGCAAGAAGCATGCATATGCAGAGCTTGAGCATGCATGCGCATGCGCATGTATATGTACGCATACCCTAGGGTTTTTGTGGCCTTAATTTTCCAAAAATAGCTTATTTTTTTCATAAACGAGTTATATTTTTCCTAAAACATTTTCCTTTAGTCAATTTCAATTTGGCCCTAAACGAACCTTAGGCTTTAGAATTCTAACATTATTGGGGAACGGGGATCCTAGCCGTAATGGGTACGAAATGCAGTGTCTACACATAGAAACTTACATATCATGTTCATCAAAACCCACATCATATTCATCATGACAAAGCAATATCACATCCATAAACAAATGCATGTTTATGTGAATGCAAGCCTTACCTCACCGCATCACAGCACCTATGCATCAATGCATGGACACGTTATAGGCATGTTCATGGCAAAACAAAATGTTAAAACCCTAAACTAGCGTACAAAGAACAAATAAAGCAAACAAACATAGTGGCAAAGACTCATAAGCATAAAACAAGACAAGGCAGATACATATTACAAAAGTAAAATAAATAAAAAGAAGCAAAAAGGATCAGATTAGGGTTTCTTGGCATAAGTATGCGTGTGCATACATAGGGCCTACGTGCACAACCCAGTTGTATGCGTACAAACATGCAAGCCTTACCTCACCACGTCATAACACCTATGCATCAATGCATGGACACCTTATAGGCATGTTCATGGCAAAACAAAACATTAAAACCCTAAACTAGCGTACAAAGAACAAATAAAGCAAATAAACATAAAGGCAGAGACTCATAAGCATAAAACAAGACAAGGTAGATGCATATTACAAAAGTAAAATAAATAAAAAGAGGCAAAAAGGATCAGATTAGGGTTTCTAGGCATGAGTATGCATGTGCATACATAGGGCCTACGTGCACAACCCAGTTGTATGTGTACGCATACAAGCCGTAAACCCTAACCCAGAAACACAAGAACAAAACAAAACATAATCTTAAAAATAACAGCCTAATATACTTTGAAAGCTCAAATAGCGTGTAAAACACTATGAACGTTTAGACCCCCAATTTAGAAATTACCAATTTAAGCTTAATATCAAACAATGTATGTGCAGAAAATAAACATAAGATTATAACGAAATTGATAAACAATCTAAACCAAATAAAATCACATCGACAGCAGAAATTAAATGGCAAAGATTAAGGGAAGAGAGATGCAAACACAAGGACAACACAACGAAGTGTTATCGAAGAGGAAACTGAAGCCCTCGGTGTAAAACCTCTCCGCCGCCCTTCAAGCGATCAATAATCCACTAAAAAATGAAGTTGGGATACATGAATAGTAGAAGACCCTCCAAGCCTAATTTACCCAATGTACCTAAATCCTCCAAGCTTCTTGCTCCAATGAGGTTACGACAAACCTTTGTCTTCTTTAACTTACCGAATTTCGCTATAGCACATAGCATCAACCAATATCCATTGGTCCCTTCCTAACTGCTTTCCAAGCACCAAACAGCCTTTTCACAGATATAGGTATGGTGAGAAAAGGTTTTGACTAAGTGTACCTCTCAAAGATGTAGCAATGGGGAGGGTGAGAGTAGAGGAATTTGGAGAAATAATCATGAAGATTATGGATGGGTCAATATTGTTTTTCTCTAGGATTTCTCTCTCAAAATTCTCTTTGGAAGCTCTCTACATTTCGTGATTATAAGAAAGTATTTATACTGGAGTGAGAATGGAATGCGAAGAGTCAGTTTTTCCAAAACAGAATGGACTGGCGACTTGGCCTTGTGACTTGACTAAGTCGTGAGTTCAAGCCATGAGCCAACTAAATGGCTAGTCTGGACTTTTTGTCCTGTGGTGCTCTTGCTAGCATGACTGTTCAACTCCTTTACATGCTTCACATGTGTGCCACTTTTGGCGACTTGCAAGCTACGAGATCCAGTCACAAGCCACTTGCTGAATGCACAAACTTAAGCTTTTCTTCACACTCTCTCACACACTACCCTTACATAATTCCCACCTAAATACAGGGTTTCTAAATGCTGAAATACAAGCAAATTTTTCACGGAATAAAGTCAACAAGATGGTTGATTAAATTCAATCTTACAATCTCCTCTTCTGGCTATTTCGGGACAAAACCCTAAAACAAACTCTAGAATTAACATGTAAGTTGAGAACAGTTGAACAAAACTCACTCACAGCTAACTCTAGAATCTATGTAGCTCTTAAACCATAAGAACAAGTATCTCCAAACATGCAAGCAAATAAGCTCAATTGCAAAGTATCATTTGCATGTCCAACACTCAACCAATGCATAAACACTAGGTAAATGCATCAAGGATAAAAATCCAACAAGGGCACAAGAGTGATGTACTTAAAGAAAATGCATAACATTTTAACAATAAGTACTAAGCTACAAAGCATGGGTACAAAACAGTAGACTTAAACTGAATATATCAACTTATATATATACCATAGTACCAACAGCTATAAACAACAACACAATATAAATACCAAGAGTTATAAAACACTATAGACAAATGAACTAAACCAAGACGCATCAATAGTAAAGTATGTGTGTATTCTTCTTTTGAGCTCACACAACTCTCCCTTTCAATATGCACATTTCCCATTCTTGTGTTGCTCTCCTCCAAACTGTATGCTATCTCTCACCCTTTTTGGCATGAATAACTAAAGATTCTCCTCCAGCTTTTGTTGAATAGCATCTAACTATGTCTCAATGGCTGTGTGATGCATTTAAACTTGGTTGTTGGTGGAGTAAAGAAGCTATTCTAAACCTAAAATCCACTGAGACACACTCTCAATCAGAGTGCTTAAGCTGTCAGCTTGAAAGCTAGGAGGTGCAGATGGAGTGCCAGTTGTTTGCATCTCAGAAGGTGTTGGAAAATCTAGTTTTGTATCTCATACAAAACACACAACAGAAGCAACAAACATGGACCTATTTCATTCACGATTGATAACATGCACTATGTAAATTGAAGAATTTAAGAACAAGATAGCTTACCTTGGTGCGGTGAAATTCAAAACAAAGATTATAAGTACTTGGAAACACTTTTAATCTTCACTCCAATTCCACTTTACGCCCAAGAAGTGTGGTCTCTCAATCAGTTTCCAAGGGAGAATAATCGAGTGGCTTCACTTACACACACACACCATTTCACAATGATGTCTCTCTTAAAATAAAATTATGTATGTTTCTCCCTTTATAACTAACTGATTATCTAATTACGCAGGCCTATTGGGCCTTTCCAATTAAGTTTAGTGTGTGGCTTAGAGTGGGACCAAATGGGACTAATAAGACACTAGCTCCAATGGGCCTTGGGCTTTTCCGTCAATTCTTGACAAGTCCAAAGTTACCATTAATTATATTTAATACCACTATATAAATATTATTACACTCTAGGCCTTATTAATAAATTATATTCCAAGACTTTATTATGCATGCAACCCCTTCATAAAATATTCGTAGTAATACAAAGTCATGAATGTAGACTGCCATTTTGAAGATTACTACATCTTAATTCTTGAGTACCCGGTTTAATCCTTTAAGTTATTCATCATATATTTATGAAATCCAATTTCATAAATATATACTTTAGTAATTTCATACTAAAGTGGTTAGGCCTAACTCTCTAAATAACTGAACCCATTAAACTTATCTAAAGGGAATATTTTATATCTCTGTTAAGAGATTATAAATTCCATCTTGGGAATATATGTTCCATCAACACTAAGTGTGGCTGCCCAACATGGTGAGGTTTTGATCGTGACTTTAGATCTCACTCCTAATATATCAAAGCAACCTACACCTAATGATCAGGTCTATTATTCTCTCAGGATTAAGAGTTCATGCAAATTGAAGTCGTGAGATTTATTATTCATTTGACAGTCGTTAGGAGAATAATAAATCTCACAACAGTTCAATTCAATATGTCTTAACTCTTAAAATATATCAACATATCAACTAAAAGTCTCTACTTCCATGATCAAGACAAATCATCTTAGTTGATATGTTATAGTCTTTACAGATGAAATATCCAATTTCATCACCAACTACGAACCAAAATTCTAAGTTTACAAAGAATTTGTGATCTATATCTTTGGTGACTAAATCACATAAATCACATACTATGCATCTCATGGACTATGATAATGTCCATTAGTTCATTTATAGATAATCTCATATAATTAAACAATTTAATTATTTATAACATGCCAATAAATTGGATTTTAGGGCATAAACCCCAACAAAAGGAATGGGAGAAACAATCTCGATATGTACAGGTGTAGCTGAACCTTGACCGGATGAAGTGGCACGAAGAAAAGGTTCACTCTTAGGTGCTTTGGAAGAGTGACTTTTGCTAGCTTGAAGGGAAATCATGGACAATGGAGAAAGATGATCTATTTTCTTCCCATCTGTTGGTGGACTTACCCCTTCAAGAACCGTGATCTTCATGACAAGACTACAAAAAGGAATACATGTTCGTGTTGCTGATCGAGCCGCTATTTTCCCAATGATCTGAAAGATGTGGGCACATATATCAATTGGAACTCTGGTGATGAGATCACATAGGAATTGTGCTTGTCCAAAGTTGATGAAAGCAGTGTTCGAAAATGGATAAAGTTTGAAGAACATGATCAGTTTGAGAGTCGTCAAATCAGGTGCAAACTTTGTAGTGCCTATGGATATGCCTTTGCTTGAAGTCTCATGATTAGGCCCAAGAACTTGAAGAATGTCTTGTATCTGAGGCTATCTATCATCATATGGAGTGAGATCTACATTTTCTGGTCTAGTGATGCAAAGAACCTTTATGATGTAGTTTGGATTGATGGAAAACTCTTTTCCTCGTACCCAACATTTTAGCTCAACTCCTGTGTATCTAGCATTTGAATAGAACTCTTTAACTAATTCTTCAATCGGATCCTCGAAGTTCCAGAACAAATCACCCCAATCTTTTGCTTCAAATATCCTAGGAATAGATGTTGTTCCTAAGGTATCAAATTTTACAACCCTTTCTGCCACAGTAAGTGCCTTTCCAAAATTGTTGTCAAAGGTCTGTGAGTTAAGTGGAGTCCTGAATCTCTCAATGTTTGAGGCTTGGGATGAACTTCGAGTCCATTTTGAAATAGGAGATGATGAAAGATTAGTTACAGGCTTTTTTTCTCGGGAAGAACGACAAGACATCTGCAAAATAACATACACACAGCAGAGAACCAAGCGCAAAGGCACAATACACAAACATAAACTTGATTAAATCCAAGTTAGTCCATGAAATAAACACACATTGTCATTGAGAAAAACATATCACCTAAACAAGGTAAATGAACCAAGTATGCAGAAAATCATCATGTATTAAAGTATAATCAACAATGGTGCAAGGTATGGGCAAATGTAATGTGCAGGCACAAATAAGCACAATGTAGTCTATGAAATCCACAGAAACACATGTACCAATCTTTGAGACATAATACAAGGAGCATGATCTGCACAGCATAGAACAATCATGATATACTACTCAAAAATGAGAAACATGCATGAAAACATGTATATCAAGCATCATATAAGCAATGTCAATAATAACCATAGAACAAACTAAAACACAAATACCCAACCCATATACGAAAATACATATTTCCAAAACTCAACAAAAACACAAAAATTAAGAAATACAAGGTAGTAGTCATGAAATACTTTGAATATAATGAAGAACCCATACCTTTTCTTGAAGTTGAGAAAATGATGAAAATGATGGATTTGAGAGTGAAACATGGTGAGTTTGTGAGAGTGAAGAACGAACAAGACAATGAACATTCAGAAATGTTTGAGAGAAAATTGAAAAGTTTTAAAAACTGTCCTTAAAGCGCAAAACATGCATTTATCGCAACTGAGTCAAGTCGCATGCAAGTCACCAAGTCAAGTTGCCAGAACACTTAGAACAAAAATTTTGAAAAATTTTTCTAAGTGTTTTTCGTGACTAGAAGTTCCATCAGCGAGAGAGTCGCGAATTGAGCCGCGAAACTTTCGATATGACTCTCGCAACTGGACCTCCACTCATGAATAAGTCGCCACATCAAGTTGCGAGAAACCTAAAAACCTAGATTTTGAAAAAAATTCTAAGTTTTTTCGTGACTGGGACACTGACCTACTAGTGAGTCGCGAAAACCTACTATATGAGCTCACGACTGGGGGTATATGACTGGATTGACTCGCGACCAAGTCGCCATAACAGGGCAACACTGTTTTTGAAAATTTTGACATTTTTGTAAAAACAAAATATCTTCCAAAAACAACTAAAACACTCAAAAATCTTTTTGTGTCTGATCAACAAAAATTGAGCATGTGAAACACATTTAATCAAATACAATCACACAAATGAATAAGGCATTCATTGAACATAGACATGTGTGATGTGTGTGTTGGATAAATCTGGTTTTGTATCTCATACAAAACACACACGCAGCGGAAGCAACAAATAATCGGATCTACTTCAAATCATGAAAGATAAACATGTAACCATGAATTCTAGAATAAAGAATAAGATGCGTACCTTGGTGCAGTGAATTTCAAAACTTGACTTGAGAATACCTTCAATCTTCATCTCAATTCCACATGGTACCCAAGATGTGTGGTCTCTCAATCAGTCCTTTGTACATAGACACTCAAAGAAAAAATCCTTCTTCTTCTCCTTGTGGAGAAAAACTGATTTTTCTTCTTTTTCTCATACGTACGTTTTTCACTATTCTTTTAGTTTCTTTATTTAATAACTCTTATTAAATAATGACTGATTATCTAATTGGGTTAGCCTTTTGGGCCTACCCAATTGGGCTTCAGTTTTTGGCTTGAGATGGGACCAAAGGGAACAAATAAGACTCTAGCTCCAATGGGCCTTGGACTTTTCTGTCAACTCTTGACAAGTCCAAAGTTACCATTAATTATATTCAATACCACTATAAGAATATAATTGCACTCTAGGCCTTATTAATAAATTATATCCCATGACTTTATTATACATTCAACCCCTTCATTAAAATATTCGTAGTAATACAAAGTCATAAATATAGACTGCCACTTTGTAAATTACTACATCTAAAAAAAAGCATAGCAACAATTAATGCTACATTTTAAAATTTTAATATTATATAAATTTGGTAAATACCCTAATTTAAGGGAAAATCCCTATTTAATAACAAACATTAAATCTAACTAATTATAAGCCTTTGATCATCATATCCAAGAAAATATTCAAACCTGTAATGGGGTATCTCAATTTTCTCTATGCATGATCGTTTTCGATTTTACAAATAAATAAATAAATCATCAAAAGTCCTAACCTTAGCAATTTTTTTATGAATTACCTCTGTAAAGTCAGAAAAACCAAATTATATGTCCCACCCATCAAAAAAATATATTTATATGTCCCAATTCCAAGTTCTTTGATGAAAACGTGGCCTTACAATCTTGGGTAAACTACTACTTTGAATCTTAAACTTTATCAAAATTTTGTTTTTCATTTCTCAACTTTAAGAAGTTCATTTTTCGTCTCTAAACTATTGAAGAGTTCATACTTCGTCTCTAAACTATTAAAAATGTTTTATTTATGTCATTAAACTTTACTAAAAGTTTGTTTTTCATCCCTAAACTGTTGAAAAAGTTCTTTTTTTAACCTTATTTTTGTTTCTATACTATTTAAAAAAAAAATTTACAAAGTTTAAATGATAAAAGAACTTTTTAGAATTTAAGAATGCAAAACAAATTTTTAGTAAAATTTAAAGACCAAAATAGTATTTTACCTTATAATCTTTGAAGCTGAAAGGAAGTCGAATAATATCATTTGTTGTCTATTTCACGTGGCTGACTATTTAACTATAAGAAAAGTCTACAGACAGTATTTTTTTTTAGGCACGCAAGTTTGAATATTTTAATGTTTTTGATATGTAGTGATTCAATCCACAAAGTCCAAGTAAACGAAGAAACAAAGTCGGAAGGTTCAAAAAAGTATTATCTTGTCTAGCTATACTTTTCTTGCTATATATATATATATGTATGTATGTATGTATTTTCTTAGCAATTTATTTCTTTTATCAGTTTCCATAATCTTCTTACACCATCTTTTTATCCCTCTATTTGGTCCACTTAAGCGAAGGAATAAAGTCGGAAGGTGCCTGATATGTTGTAGGCTTGGTGACTAAGAGGGTGTTTGGTACTGGAGTTTAAACAATAATTTTCAGTATTTAAACAATAAAACACGTATTTCAACAAACTTTTACACTTACACATATTTTCACAAAATTTAAATAACGTTATTACAAATCTCTAAACAAACCGGCCCTTTTTTTTTTTTTTTTTTTTTAAGATTCACACAAAACCGCAATGTATGAGCAACAATACAATATGGACAACCTTCAAAAACGTGGCTAGGGTTTTATTTATATACCTAGGGTAAAAACATAAAACCCTAAACGTTTAATGAAGTAGGGCTGAGTTGGAAATTCTGCAGAAAATTCAACCTGTGCGATTTTCGATCGATCGAGCCAGGCCGAGAGTCCCAAGTACTTCTGCAGCCACTCGATTCCAACTTTACAATATTAAACCAACTTTGAGCAAGTCTAAAGAAGACACCATACTATGTTTTGATCATAGTTTGCCAACATTACAAATTAGAGTTCTAAATACATAAAATCCTAAGACCTTAGAACCTAACAAGTAGTGCAATTTTTTCTATGGTTCAGGCAATTAGTTCAAGGTATGGTAAAGAATGGCTTGGTGACAATATCAACCGTGCCCATCTTGATTACTTCTATTGGGTGTTGGCTGGGTTAAGTGCCTTGAATTTGTGTATTTATGTATGTATCGCTATGCGTTTTGTGTACAAAAAAGTTGAAGAGGATGACGTTCCAGGTGAAAAAGAGTCAGGCGCCATCAACGGGTACGTTTGTAAAATTAGGTTTTCTCATATTATACTTTTGTAAAATTATATAAGGCAGGATATTTGTAAATAATGTAACGTGTGATTAAAATTTTATATCTAGTACTCCATACAAATGATTCATTTTTTATGCGTCTTGAATGACTTAAAAATAAAGCAAATTTAAGTAAATTTATCACTTATATTAGAAAAAAAAAATACAAAACTTTTTTTTTATCCAAAAAATACAATACTTTAATCACACATAAGAAAATTTTAATTTTATCATGACCTTATTAATATTGCACTAAGAATGTGACATAATTGTCAATGAAGCAGCTCATCTTCTACATAAACCTCTCCTCTCATAGCATCACCGAAGTGGACCAAAGTTGACTTAATTGACTGAAATAATATGCTAATGTAGCTCAAAAAAAGCATAGCAACAATTAATGCTACATTTTAAAATTTTAATATTATATAAATTTGGTAAATACCCTAATTTAAGGGAAAATCCCTATTTAATAACAAACATTAAATCTAACTAATTATAAGCCTTTGATCATCATATCCAAGAAAATATTCAAACCTGTAATGGGGTATCTCTATTTTCTCTATGCATGATCGTTTTCGATTTTACAAATAAATAAATAAATCATCAAAAGTATTTTATGAATTACCTCAGTAAAGTCAGAAAAAACCAAATTATATGTCCCACCCATCAAAAAAATATATTTATATGTCCCAATTCCAAATTCTTTGATGAAAACGTGGCCTTACAATCTTGGGTAAACTACTACTTTGAATCTTAAACTTTATCAAAATTTTGTTTTTCATTTCTCAACTTTAAGAAGTTCATTTTTCGTCTCTAAACTATTAAAGAGTTCATACTTCGTCTCTAAACTATTAAAAATGTTTTATTTATGTCGTTAAACTTCACTAAAAGTTTGTTTTTCATCCCTAAACTGTTGAAAAAGTTTTTTTTACAACCTTATTTTTGTTTCTATACTATTCAAAAAAAAATTTTACAAAGTTTAGGGACGATAAAAGAACTTTTTAGAATTTAAGAATGCAAAACAAATTTTTAGTAAAATTTAAAGACCAAAATAGTATTTTACTCTATAATCTTTGAAGCTGAAAGGAAGTCGAAAAATATCATTTGTTGTCTATTTCACGTGGCTGACTATTTAACTATAAGAAAAGTCTACAGACAGTATTTTTTTTAGGCATGCAAATTTGAATATTTTAATGTTTTTGATACGTAGTGATTCAATCCATAAAGTCCAAGTAAACGAAGAAACAAAGTCGGAAGGTTCAAAAAAGTATTATCTTGTCTAGCTATACTTTTCTTGCTATATATATATATATATATATATATGTATGTATGGATTTTCTTAGCAATTTATTTCTTTTATCAGTTCCCATAATCTTCTTACACCATCTTTTTATCCCTTTATTTGGTCCACTTAAGCTAAGGAATAAAGTCGGAAGGTGCCTGATATGTTGTAGGCTTGGTGACTAAGAGGGTGTTTGGTACTGGTGTTTAAACAACAATTTTCAGTATTTAAACAATAAAACACGTATTTCAACAAACTTTTACACTTACACATATTTTCACAAAATTTAAATAACGTTATTACAAATCTCTAACCAAACTGGCCCTTATAGTCACACTGTTTTGTACTTCCATAAATATTAAACTAATCAATAAAAAAAATATTGCTAAGTTAAGATGAATATCATCTCTATAGTTTTAAGTAAAAAGAAAAAAACAAGTAATATTATGATTGAGTAATGATTAACATTTTTTTATGTTTCAAACTGATAAAACCAATGGAACCAACAAAGACCAAAAGAGACCAATAAGACACTAGCTCCAATAGGCCTTGGGCTTTTCTATCAACTCTTAACAAGTCCAAAGTTACCATTAATTATATTCAACACCACTATAAGAATATAATTGCACTCTAGGCCTTATTAATAAATTATATCCCAAGACTTTATTATACATACAACCCCTTCATTAAAATATTCGTAATAATACAAAGTCATGAATATAGACTGCCACTTTGAAGATTATTACATCTTAATCCTTGAGTACCCGGTTTAATCCTTTATGTTATTCATCATATATTTATAAAATCTAATTTCATAAATATATACTTTAGTAACTCCTTACTAAAGTGGTTAGGCCCAACACTCTGAATAACTAAACCCATTAAACTTATCTCAAGAGAATATTTTATATCTCCGTTAAAAGATTATGAATTCCATCTTGAGAATATATGTTTCATCAACACTAAATGTGGTTGCCCAACATATTGAGGTTTTGACCGTAACTGATAGATCTCACTCCTGACATATCAAAACAACCTACATCTCATGATCAAGTCTATTATTCTCTCAGGATTTAGAGTTGATGTAAATAGAAGTTGTGAGATTTATTATTCATTTGACAGTCGTTAGGAGAATAATAAATCTCACAACATTCCAGTTCAATATGTCTTAACTCTTAAAACATATCAACATATCAACTAGAAGTCTCCACTTCCATGATCAAGATAAATCATCTTAGTTGATATGCTATAGTCTTTGCAGATGAAATACCTAATTTCATCACCGACTACAAACTAAAATTCTGAGTTTACAAAGAACTTGTGATTTATATCTTCTGTGACTAAATCACATAAATCACATACTATGCATCTCATGGACTAAGATAATGTCCCAATAGTTCATTTATAAATAGTCTCATATAATTAACAATCTAATTATTTATAACATGCCAATAAATTGGATTTTAGAGCACAAATCCCAACAATCTCTCACTTGCCCTCAAAGACAATTTACCATATATCTGACACTTGTCTCTCTTTAGAGTAATTCATAGTCACTCTAAGGCAAGGCTTGAAAACAAGTTTTAGCTAGATTTATTGCATAAATTATCTTTTTTACTACTACTTTTCACGTACTCATATTTCTCTAATGAGATGATACTTACGCTTAACGTGTATCTTTACCACCTAGGATGAACACATATCTTGAAATCCAACTTCATGAATCACAATCAAAATACAAGTCAGTATTTGTATATCTAGAGACTATCAATACCTCACTTTGGTGGACAAGCATATAATCCCTCATTCTCCTAAGATAATTGAGTACATGCTTTACTCCCACTTAACTAAGTGATTTTTGATTCACTTGATATTTGCTTATCATGCCCACTGCAAAATAGATATTTAGCTTAGTATATAGCATGGCATAAAGACTTCCTTTTGATAAGGTATAAGGAACCGTCTTAATATGCTTTTCCTTTTATATGTCTTAGGACTATAGTCCTATATAAAGGAACTTTAAACTTAAAAGGAAAGAATCCTTTCTTAAAGTATTTCATGCTATACTTAGCTAGAATCTAATTTATTTAAGCAGTTTGAGATAGATTCAACATCCTAATTTCTGAATTATAACGAAGTTTTAATTCTTAGGATGACTAGTCTTTCTCAAGTATTTTATATCAAATTGGACTAGACAACAAAAAATTCTATTGATGACAATAACTCTATATCATTCTAAATGATTAGAATGTCATCAACATACATTAAGAAATTTATTATTCTATATAACTTTTACACACATAAGGTCTACTTGATCAAAATCAAACAATTTGATTGCTTGATCAAAGATGATATTTTATGACCTAGATGCTTGCTTTAGTCCATAAATGGACTTTAAGCAACTTGCATACTAAACACTACTGGTTCTTTGCTATGAACAAGTCTAGTAACATCAAATAGATGTCTTCCTCAAGATTGCTACTAAAAGAAGTTTTCTTGATATTCATTGCCATATTCATCCAAATGAAATATAATGAATAAGAGAATTCTGATAGAGTCAAACTTGACTATTGGTGAAAAAATCTTTTCATAATCGAACCATTTCTTTTTGAATAAATCTTTTCGCCACTAGCCTTGACTTTGAAGATTTTCACCTTCAAATCTATCAATCTCATTTACTTGTAGACCTATTTAAAAAAAAAAATAGGCTTAATGCCATTAGGCGCCTCTACAAGTTCTAGACTTTAAATAGAATCTAATTCTATTCACTTAACCTTGATCCAGTAATTCATATTCATATCATCTATTGCCTTTACATAGGACCGAGAATCAAATTCATATCCTTGTGGAATAACTACAAAAGTTTATTCCAAAACTATGAATTTATTTGGTAATCCTCCCACTACGATGTTGTACTAGTGTAATAGTTATCTATAGAATAATGTCTTGTGGTGTATCTAATACAACCATCTCATTTCCAAATGTATTTTATAGTTGTCCTACTACAAATTCTGACATTTTTCTTCTAGAACAACCTGTGATTTGCTTTAAGATTATTCACATAGTCATCATCAAGAACTTTACAAACATCTTATCTTCTTTATGACTACCAAAACAATCTTTGCGATTCCTTTTGGATACCCAACATAAACATACATTTTTCTACTTTTAGATTTCAACTTGTTAGACTTCCTTTCTAGCACAAGCGCTTGACATCTCCAAAAGTGAAAGTATCATACACTAGGTTTTCACCCAATCCATGATTTGACAGATGTCCTAAGAGCAAACTTTTGAAATCAACTTTAGAAAATGTATTGCAATCAATAGAGTATATCTCCAAAAGAAATAAGCAAATAGAAATACTTATCATGTAATTTACTATTTCTAAAAGAGTCTTATTCTTCCTTCATGTATGCACTGACTTAAAGAAGTCATTGACACTATATTCCTCTACAATAAAGAAGCTTTAGATCTTATTATCCTCTAAATAAAATTCATAGACTGGGAATATAATAAAATAATGGTTCTAAAACCCCATCTTTCACCAATCTTGAATATCATTTAGATTAATAAGATCTAAACATAAGTGCCAAAACATACAATGCCAAAGGACAAAAACTTTCTCTTTTAAAAGTAAAACATGTAAATTTTTATTTAGAAAACAATTATGGACAATGCTTAGCTTTACCAAAACAAAAACACTTTCCTTTGGTCATACTTTTGAGTATAATTTCCGTTAGGCAACTATTAGGGCAATTAGCTTGCCCAACTGTTTGGTATTATAATTCTTCTTCTTACCACCCTTACCTTTCGGTTTAGGCTAAGAATTTGAATTAAATCATATTGATCCTAGCCTTAGCTTTTAGGATGTCTTCCGTTGCGTAAAACTCACTCATCAATTCAGATAATATAAAAAGAATTTATTTTCAAAACAAGCTGAATTGATCAAATGATTCTAACAAGGACTTGTGGATCATATCCAAATGAGATTAACATTTAATCTCTACATCCAAGAATTCCAATTCATTTTAAAAAATATTTCATAAAATGATATAGAATTGGAACTCCTTAAGTCTTTCTTAGCACTCAATATGATTCATACCAAACATCTCATTTAGACTTAATATAAAGTCTACGTTTAGTACTAACTCTTACATCTCATGCTATAACACAATTGAGATAGAAGCTAATGAACATTTTAGCATTTCAATGGAGACTATAATCATATCATAAGCTATCTTCCATTAAAAACAACATGTATAAGAAATTATGACAATGCTGAATCGAAACATAAATATGTACTTTAGCTTCTTTAAGCACCATGTCCAAAATTATTTCTTAGTTAATGTGATTCATTTAAAATAGTAGCTAGAGAACAAATTTTATGACAACTTTATTTTGAGACTATGAACTTAAATACCAAGACATTATCATTTTGCATCCATAACCATATAATATGGAATCCGAAAACATACTATACTAGGTGCAACGACAACCCAATCCATATCTATAATTCCTTGGTAGCAAGTTTATTATAAACACATTAATTGGTTGAGAAATATTCTCATTATTAGTGCTATCATGATAACTCTTATCATACACTAATAATATGTCGTAATACCTTCAGCCTCTAAGTAATAATGACATAGCTCCTTTGGGAGGTTAACATTACACTTAGTCTTGTGTATACCATTATCTAGAATCATATGCAGTCACATTTCATCTCCCTTTATAGTGTTTAAACTTGTAGTACCATGAAACAAAACACCCTCCTTTGGGATCGCGAGGCATATACGCCAAGACGAGGTGCTTGTTCACACTACTTTAAACAGGTAAGTTCAATCTTGTAGTACCATGAAGTAAACACCCTCCTTTGGGATCGCAAGGCATATACGCTAAGATGAGGTGCCTACCCACACTACTATGAACCGATAATGGAGGCCGTGAGATCCAACCCTTGTATCTCTCTCCCACTAGAAATTTTAAAACAAGTGGATTGTCATGAAATCATTGTGATCTAATCACAATTTTAACCCTACGCATAAAATGTGTTTAATTGTTTAAATTCAATGTGATGTTACTAAGTCACGTCACAATAGCGTAACGAACATTTGCGCAATCACAAAGAAGTTTAACCTTGTAATCTGTGAAGTAAATACCCTCCGCATGGAATGCAAGACTCGAAGTCAAGACAAGGTATCTATTCACATTACAATAAACTTAACAAAAGGGTTATTTCAGCACTCCCACTCACTATTTGAGTTTTTCTTTAAATAATTGTGATCTCATCACAACTAATAACCTTGCACTTATTGAAGACTCTAACCTTATTAGAATCACTAACTAAAATGGAAGTCCTAAACTATTTAGTATTCCTTAAACACTAATAAATCAAAAATTAGTTATACAAAACTCTACCCTTAATTTACTAGATAAAGTATTCTAATTTCATTAGAAACTATATACCTTTTAATTAGAATTTTAACTTCATTAAAAACCTCTAATTAAAATAAATTAAGGACTTTTAATCATAAAACAATTTAGGACTAAAAGTTCTATTTAACTAACATCTTTGATCTCATTAGGTCTTTTAGTTAGATAATGATTAATAAATGTCCTTAACTTTTAAGGACTATAAAATTAATTACATAGCCTTACTTTTATTTATGTGAAAAATAGGTGCCAGAATTTTTGGTGACTCGTTTTGTTGACTCATTCCAGTCCTGAGTTTTGGCGGCTCGTTTTGGTGACTCGCCCAGTCGCAAGACTCCAGTCGCGAGTTTTGGCGACTTGTTTTGGCAACTTGCCCAGTCGCGAGACCCCAGTCGCAAGTTCATCCAAAAGCTCTAGCGACTCACTTGCAACTCATCTCACGACTCGCCAGTAACGAAAATGCCTAGAAATAGCCTTTTTTGTCAACTCTTGATAAGTCCAAAGTTATCATTAATTATATTCAATACCACTATAAGAATATAATTGCACTCTAGGCCTTATTAATAAATTATATCCCAAGACTTTATTATATATACAACTCCTTCATTAAAATATTCGTACTAATACAAAGTCATGAATATAGACTGCCACTTTGAAAATTACTACATCTTAATTCTTGAATACCCATTTTAATCCTTTATGTTATTCATCATATATTTATGAAATCCAATTTCATAAATATATACTTTAGTAACTCCTTACTAAAGTGGTTGGGTCCAACACTCTGAATAACTAAACCCATTAAACTTATCTCAATGGAATATTTTATATCTCCGTTAAGAGATTATGAATTCCATCTTGAGAATATATGTTACATCAACACTAAATGTGGTTGCCCAACATACTGAGGTTTTGACCGTAACTTATAGATCTCACTCTTGATATATCAAAGCAACCTACATCTTATGATCAGGTCCATTATTCTCTCAGGATTTAGAGTTGATGTAAATAGAAGTCGTGAGATTTATTATTCATTTTACAGTCGTTAGGAGAATAATAAATTTCACAGTGGTCCAGTTCAATATGTTTTAGCTCTTAAAACATATCAACATATCAACTAGAAGTCTCTACTTCCATGATCAAGACAAATCATCTTAATTGATATGTTATAGTCTTCGCAGATAAAATGCCCAATTTTATTACCGACTACAAACTAAAATTCTGAGTTTACAAAGAACTTATGATTTATATCTTCTGTGACTAAATAACATAAATCACATACTATGCATCTCATGGACTAAGATAATGTTTCATTAGTTCATTTATAAATAGTCTCATATAATTAAACAATCTAATTATTTATAACATGCCAATAAATTGGATTTTAGGGCACAAATCCCAAACCTTATAATCTTGGGTAAACTACCATTTTAGTTCCTCAATTTTATTAGAAGTTTGTTTTTCATCCCTAAACACTAAGAAGTTCATTTTTTGTCTCTAAACTATTGAAGAGTTCATATTTCGTCTATAAACTATTGAAAATGTTTTATTTATGTTCTTAAACTTTACTAAAAGTTTGTTTTTCATCCCCAAATTATTGAAAAAGTTCTCTCTTAATCCTTATTTTTGTTTCTATACAATTCAAAAAACTCTTTACAAAGTTTAGAGATGAAAAAAGAACTTTTTCAAATTTAAGGATGAAAAACAAATTTTTAGTAAAATTTAGAAACCAAAATAGGATTTTACCCTATAATCTTTGAAGCTGAAAGGAAGTCGAATAATATGGCTTGTTGTCTATTTCGTGTGGCTGATTTTTTAAATCTAGAAAAAGTCTACCGATTGCAATTTAGGCAAGCAAGTTGGAATATTTCAAAGTTTTTGAAATGCAGTGATTCAATCCATAAAGTCCAAGTAAATGAAGGAACAAAGCCGGAAGGTGCAGAAAAGTATTATCTTGTCTGGCTATACTTTTCTAGTAATATATATATATATATATTCTTTGCAATTTATTTCTTTTTCTAGTTCTCATAATCTTCTTACACCCTCTCTATATCCCTCTATTTGGTCCAAGTAAACGAAGGAATGAAGTCAGAAGGTGCCTGATATGTTGTACGCTTGGTGACTAAGGGGATGTTTGGTATTGTTGTTTAAACAACAGTTTTCAGTGCTAAAACAATATGACACGTATTTCTTCATACTTTTTCACTTACACATATTCCTACAAAATTTAAACAACGTTATTAGAAATCTTTTATCAAACGGGCCCTAATAGTGATACTGTTTTATACTTTCATAAATATTAAAGTAATCAATAAAAAAAAAATTGCTAAATTAAGATGAATATCATCCCTATAGTTTTAAGTAAAAATAAAATAATGAGTAATATTGTGATTGAGTAATGATTAACATTTTTTTATGTTTCAAACAGATAAAACCAATGGACCCGACCGCAAAAAATCCCAGCACTGTAGGTTGGAAAACCGACGCTTGGCAGTGTGCATCTATTCCGATTATGGGAAAACTAATCTCTATTGGTTCGATAATAAATTTAAAAAAAAACCTGCACCAACCGAACTACGCACAACCCTGAATTGATTGAAATTTTTGATTCACCCTCAAAACTGGAATTATGGAATCCAAGCTCTTTGACGAAAAGGTGGACTTATACTCTTGGGTAAACTACCTTTTTAGTTCTTAAATTTTATCAAAAGTTTGTTTTTCATCCCTACACATTAAGAAGTTCATTTTTTGTCTCTAAACTATTGAAGAGTTCATATTTTGTTTATAAACTATTGAAAATGTTTTATTTATGTTCTTAAAATTTACTAAAAGTTAGTTTTTCATTCCCAAACTATTGAAAAAGTTATTTTTTATTGAAAAATAACTTTTTTTCAAATTTAAGGATGAAAAACAAACTCTTAGTAAAATTTAGAAACCAAAATAGTATTTTACCCTATAATCTTTGATGCTAAAAGGAAGTCGAATAATATGATTTGTTGTCTATTTCGTGTGGCTGATTATTTAAATCTAAGAAAACTCTACCGACTGCAATTTAGGCAAGCAAGTTGGAATATTTTAAAGTTTTTGAAATGCAGTGATTCAATCCAAAAAGTCCAAGTAAACGAAGGAACAAAGTTCGAAGGTGCAGAAAAGTATTATCATGTCTGGCTATACTTTTCTAGTAATATATATATATATATATATTTTTTTTCTTAGCAATTTTTTTTTTTATAAAACAATTTAGGACTAAGAGTTCTATTTAACTAACATCTTTGATCTCATTAGGTCTTTTAGTTAGATAATGATTAATAAATGTCCTTAACTTTTAAGGACTATAAAATTAATTACATAGCCTTACTTTTATTTATGTGAAAAATAGGTGCCAGAATTTTTGGTGACTCGTTTTGGTGACTCATTCTAGTCCCGAGTTTTGGCGGCTCGTTTTGGTGACTCGCCCAGTCGCAAGACTCCAGTCGCAAGTTTTGGCGACTTGCCCAGTCACGAGACCCCAGTCGCAAGTTCATCCAGAAGCTCTAACGACTCACTCACAACTCATCTCATGACTCGCCAGTAACGAAAACGCCCAGAAATAGCCTTTTTTGTCAACTCTTGATAAGTCCAAAGTTATCATTAATTATATTCAACACTACTATAAGAATATAATTTCACTCTAGACTTTATTAATAAATTATATCCCAAAACTTTATTATACATACAACTCCTTCATTAAAATATTCGTAGTAATACAAAGTCATGAATATAGACTGCCACTTTGAAGATTACTACATCTTAATCCTTGAATACCCGGTTTAATCCTTTATGTTATTCATCATATATTTATGAAATCCAATTTCATAAATATATACTTTAATAACTCCTTACTAAAGTGGCTGGGTCCAACACTCTGAATAACTAAACCCATTAAACTTATCTCAATGATATATTTTATATCTCTGTTAAGAGATTATGAATTCCATCTTGAGAATATATGTTCCATCAACACTAAATGTAGTTGCCCAACATACTGAGGTTTTGACCGTAACTTATAGATCTCACTCCTGATATATCAAAGTAACCTACATCTCATGATCATGTCTATTATTCTCTCAGGATTTAGAGTTGATGTAAATAGAAGTCGTGAGATTTATTATTCATTTTACAGTCGTTAGGAGAATAATAAATTTCACAGTGGTCGAGTTCAATATGTCTTAACTCTTAAAACATATCAACATATCAACTAGAAGTCTCCACTTTCATGATCAAGACAAATCATCTTAGTTGATATGTTATAGTCTTCGCAGATGAAATGCCTAATTTTATCACCGACTACGAACTAAAATTCTGAATTTACAAAGAACTTGTGATTTATATCTTCTGTGACTAAATAACATAAATCACATTCTATGCATCTCATGGACTAAGATAATGTCTCATTAGTTCATTTATAAATAGTCTCATATAATTAAACAATCTAATTATTTATAACATGCCAATAAATTGGATTTTAGGGCACAAATCCCAACCCTTATAATCTTGGGTAAACTACCATTTTAGTTCCTCAATTTTATTAAAAGTTTGTTTTTCATCCCTAAACACTAAGAAGTTCATTTTTTGTCTCTAAACTATTGAAGAGTTCATATTTCGTCTATAAACTACTGAAAATGTTTTATTTATGTTCTAAAACTTTACTAAAAGTTTGTTTTTCATCCCCAAATTATTGAAAAAGTTCTCTCTTAATCCTTATTTTTGCTTCTATACAATTTAAAAAACTCTTTACAAAGTTTAGAGATGAAAAAAGAACTTTTTCAAATTTAAGGATGAAAAACAAATTTTTAGTAAAATTTAGAAACCAAAATAGGATTTTACCCTATAATCTTTGATGCTGAAAGGAAGTCGAATAATATGTTTTGTTGTCTATTTCGTGTGGCTGATTATTTAAATCTAGGAAAAGTCTACCGATTGCAATTTAGGCAAACAAGTTGGAATATTTCAAAGTTTTTGAAAAGCAGTGATTCAATCCATAAAGTCCAAGTAAACGAAGGAACAAAGCCGGAAGGTGCAGAAAAGTATTATCTTGTTTGGCTATACTTTTCTAGTAATATATATATATATATATATTCTTAGCAATTTATTTCTTTTTCTAGTTCTCATAATCTTCTTACACCCTCTCTATATCCCTCTATTTGGTCCAAGTAAACGAAGGAATGAAGTCAAAAGGTGCCTGATATGTTGTACGCTTGGTGACTAAGGGGATGTTTGGTACTGTTGTTTAAACAACAGTTTTCAGTGCTAAAACAATATGACACGTATTTCTTCACATTTTTTTACTTATACATATTCCTACAAAATTTAAAAAACGTTATTAGAAATCTTTTATCAAACGGGCCCTAATAGTGATACTGTTTTATACTTTCATAAATATTAAAGTAATCAATAAAAAAAATTGCTAAATTAAGATGAATATCATCCCTATAGTTTTAAGTAAAAAGAAAATAATGAGTAATATTGTGATTGAGTAATGATTAACATTTTTTTATGTTTCAAAGAGATAAAACCAATGGACCTGACCGCAAAAAATCCTAGCATTGTAGGTTGGAAAACCGATGCTTGGCAGTGTGCATCTATTCCGATTATGGGAAAACTAATCTCTATCGGTTCGATAATAAATTTTGAAAAAAACTGCACCAACCGAACTGCGCACAACCCTGAATTGATCGAAATTTTTGATTCACCCTCAAAACTGGAATTATGGAATCCAAGCTCTTTGACGAAAAGGTGGACTTATACTCTTGGGTAAACTACCTTTTTAGTTCTTAAATTTTATCAAAAGTTTGTTTTTCATCCCTAAACATTAAGAAGTTCATTTTTTGTCTCTAAACTATTGAAGAATTCATATTTTGTTTATAAACTATTGAAAATGTTTTATTTATGTTCTTAAAATTTACTAAAAGTTAGTTTTTCATTCCCAAACTATTGAAAAAGTTCTTTTTTATTGAAAAAGAACTTTTTCAAATTTAAGGATGAAAAACAAACTCATAGTAAAATTTACAAACCAAAATAGTATTTTACCCAATAATCTTTGATGCTGAACGGAAGTCGAATAATATGATTTGTTGTCTATTTCGTGTGGCTGAATATTTAAATCAAAGAAAAGTCTACCGACTGCAATTTAGGCAAGCAAGTTGGAATATTTTAAAGTTTTTGAAATGCAGTGATTCAATCCAAAATGTCCAAGTAAACGAAGGAACAAAGTCGGAAGGTGCAGAAAAGTATTAGCATGTCTGGCTATACTTTTCTAGTAATATATATATATATATATATATTTTTTTTTTAGCCGGCGACGCTTCAGCTCGCTCCCAATCGCGACGCTTCAGTTTCGATCGGGACGCTTCAGTTCCGACGCGACGCTTCAGCTCTCGATCGCCGGCGACGCTTCATCCTTCGCAACATCCAGCGATGCTTCCGGCGACGCTTCAGTTAGCGACGCTTCCAGGTTTTTTTATTTTTTATTTTCCTTTTGAGTTAATTTTTTTGTTAATGTTTGTTTTATAGAGATATTGTCTTTTGAGTTGGTTATTATGTTAGTTTAGGCATTGGTAGAGTTAGTTAAGGTTTATATGTTGTAGGCTTGGTGACTAAGGGGGTGTTTGTTACTGTTGTTTAAACAATAGTTTTTCAATGTTAAAACAATATGATATGTATTTTTCACACATTTTTTTATTTACACATATTCCCATAAAATTTAAACAATGTTATTGAAAATCTCTTACCAAACGGGCCCTTATAATGATATTGTTTTACACTTTCATAAATATTAAAGTAGTCAAGAAAAAAAATATAGCTAAATTAAGATGAATATCATCTCTATAGTTTTAAGCAAAAAGAAAATAATTAGAAATTTTGTAATTGAGTAATGATTACCATTTTTGTTATGTTTCAAACAGATAAAACAAATGGAGCTGACCGCAAAAAATCACTCCACTGTAGGTTGGAAAACCGACCCTTGATTGTGTGCATTGATTCTGATTATGCGAAAACCGATCTCGATTTGTTCGGTAATAAATTTTGGATTGATCAAAATTTTTCATTCACCTTCAAAACTGGAATTAAGGAATCCAAGCTCTTTGACGAAAAGGTGGCCCTATAATCTTGGGTAAACTACTATTTTGGTTCCCAAATTTTATCAAAATTTTGTTTTTCATCTCTAAACTTTAAGAAGTTAATTTTTTTCTCTAAACTATTGTAAATATTTATTTATGTCCTTAAATTTAATAAAAGTTTGTTTTTTATTCTTAAACTATTGAAAAAGTTCTTTTGTCATCCTTATTTTTGTGTCTCTACTATTTAAAAAACTCTTCACAAAGTTTAGGGATGAAAAAAGAACTTTATAAAATTTAAAGATGAAAAACAAACTTTTAGTAAAATTTGGAGACCAAAAAAGTATTTTAACCTGTAATCTTTGAAGCTGAAAGGAAGTCGAATAATATTGTTTGTCGTCTATTTCACGTGGCTGATTATTTACCCTAAGAAAAGTCTACCGACAGTAATTTAGGCATGCAAGTTTGAATATTTTAATGTTTTCGAAATGCGGTGATTCAATCCATAAAGTCTGAGTAAACGAAGGAACAAAGTCGGAAAGTGCAGAAAACTATTATCTTGTCTGGCTTTGCTTTTCTTGTAATATATATATATATATATATTCTTAGCAATTTATTTCTTTTATCAGTTCCCATAATCTTCTTACACTCTCTCTATATCCCTATATTTGGTCCAAGTAAACCAAGGAATAAAGTCGGAAGGTGTCTTATATGTTGTAGGCTTGGTGACTAAGGGGGTGTTTGGTACTATTGTTTAAACAACAATTTTTCAGTGTTAAAACAAAATGACTTATATTTTCACACACTTTTTTATTTACACATATTCCCACAAAATTTAAATAACGTTATTGGAAATTTCTTACCAAACGAGCCCTTATAATGATACTGTTTTACACTTTCATAAATGTTAAAGTAATCAATAAAAATAATTGCTAAATTAAGATGAATATCATCTCTATAGTTTTAAGTAAAAAGAAAAGAATGAGTAATATTGTGATTGAGTAATGATTAACATTTTTTTATGTTTCAAACAGATAAAACCAATGGAACCGACCGCAAAAAATCAATATTCATATCAAAAGCAACACTATTTATTTATTTATTCATTTTTTGACTTTTTTTTCTCTTCCTCTCCATCTCTCTTACTCTCTATTCTCTTCGTGAAATCCAAAAACATAGAAAATCACCACTACAAACACATAGCACAAACATAGCTACATACTCAAACCAAAAAGAACCAAAATTTGAAGAAAAAAACTCAAAGAACCAAAAGAAATATTTTGCATAAATCCATCAATCCACCACCATCAAGGCATCAAACACCCACCACCATCACCAAATTGCAAATACCCACACAAGCAAAAACAACCACCACCACCATCACTGCCAATTATCCACCACCATCACCAAATTGCAAACACTCACCACCATCACAAGACCCACAACCATTAAACAACCACCACCACAAGACCCACCACCATTAAACACCCACCACCACCAATACCCACAACCAAAACACCCACCACTAAATACCCACCACCACCACAAGACCCACCACCATCAAACACCCACCACCACCAATAGCCAAAACCAAAACACCTAACACTAAATACCCACCAACAAACACCTAAAAATATAAAAACCACCCACAAGATCAAATAGAGAGGTGTGGATTTAAGTGATAGAGGAGAGAGAGGCGAGTTTGATCGCTATCACTATATTTGCCGCCACCAAGCTGTTGCCTTCCTCCTCAAACTTGCTGTTGGCTACTAGATGTTGGATAAATACATGTTTGTATTGCATACAAAACATATGTAGTGAAAAATTAACGGATCCACTTCATTTGCAATTGATAACATGTACTATACAAAATTTCAAAATATAAGAATAAGAGAGTGTACCTTGGTGCTGTGAAATTCAAAACCAAAGATTAGACGTATTTGGAACACTTATAATCTTCACTCCAATTCCACTTGTGCTCAAGAAGTGTGGTCTTTTAATCAGTTTATATGTATGTGTTTTAGGGAGAATAAGAGAGTGCCCTACACTCACATACAAACTATTTCATTTTCTTACAAAATTATATATGTTTCTCTCCTTATAATTGATTATCTAATTGGGCTAGCCTTTTGGGCCATTCCAATTGAGTGTTAGTATGTGACTTGGAGTGGGACCAAAAGGGATCAAATAAGACACTAGCTTTAATGGGCCTTGGGCTTTTCTGTCAACTCTTGACAAGTCCTAAAGTTACCATTAATTATATTAATACCCTATATAAATATAATTACATTCTAGGCCTTATTAATAAATTATATCCCAAACTTTATTATACATTCAACCCTTCATAATAAATTCGTAGTAAAACAAAGTCATGAATGTAGACTGCCACTTTGAAAATTACTCATCTTAATCCTTAATACTGGTTTAATCCTTTAAGTTATTCATCATATATTTATGAAATCAATTTCATAAATATATACTTTAGTAACTCCTTATTAAAGTGGCTAGGCCTAACACTTTGAATAACCGAACCCATTAAACTTATTTCTGATGAATATTTTATATCTTTGTTAAGAGATTATGAATTCATCTTGAGAATATATGTTCCATCAACACTTAAATGTAGGCTCCCAACATACTGAGGTTTTAACGTGACTTATAGATTTCACTCTTGATATAATCTAGTGTCCATTATTTCTCAAGATTAAGAGTTGATGTAAATAGAAGTCGTGAGATTTATTATTCATTTGGCAGTCGTTAGGAGAATAATAAATTCACAGCATCGCAGTTAAATATGTCTTAACTCTTAAAACATATCAACATACCAACTAGAAGTCTACACTTCCATGATCAAGACAAATCATCTTAGTTGATATGTTATAGTCTTCGCAAATGAAATGCCTAATTTATCATTGACTACGAACTAAAATTTATGAGTTTACAAAAAACTTGTGATTTATATCTTTTGTGACTAAATCAAATAAATCACATACTATGCATCTTATGGACTAATGATAATGTCCAAATATTCATGTTACCATTATTTTAGATAATAATAAAACAACTTTATTAATTATAACATTAAATCATACATAATATCATACATAGCATCATACAATAGAATTTAAGGGCGCTAATCCTAACACTAGAGAGAGAGAGAGAGAGCGACAAAGAGAGTCAGAAAGAGAGAAAGAGATCATTGGCTTGGTTATTGAGAGATATAAAGAGAGGGAAGAAATATCAAAAATAGAAAGAGAGAAAGAAGAGAGAGACAATAAAAAATAGTATTTATGTTTAGAACATTGCTACAGTACTATCATAAATTTATGATGGTACTGTAGCAATGTTCTAAACATAAATACTATTTTTTATTGTCTATGATGGTATTGTAGCAAACTGTAAAATTACAAGACCAAATAATGGTGGTTTTTTATTTATTTTTTAATGCTAAAATATTGCAACATATACCATATACAACACCGGGTAGTGATACTTTTAGATCTCTTCAGAAACTCAAAATCTTGACCAAATAGAATTAAGTCCAGTTTGAAAAACTTGTACTTATATAGTTGTACTATTATTTATGCTAATCCATGGGGTAACAAATTCTATTATATATAATATATAAGTATTTATTATTTTGTATTCAAAAGGCATATATTTTTTAAAATGAAATTAAAATATTCGGCTACCTAGGTGTTAAACAGATGCAACAGTTCCTTGGAATTGTTAGTTATATGTCTGATTTTATACCAAAGATTTCCAAGCACACTATTAGTCCCATCCATCTCTTCCTTGTTACCAATCATCATTAAGATCCATGTCTCGGTCATGGTGCCATCATGTCTCTTGGTAGGATTTGTTGTAGTGAACCAAAGAAGCTAGTTTTCCGTAGTCACCTTGTGGACCCATTAGCCTAAAATTGGTACTGTTCTCCTATTAGGTTTGTGGAAAGAAATTCTTTCAATTGGAAACCACTATGGTTAGCACATCTTCTGCAGAGATTGATACCTCTAAATTCACTTTTGATCCTTCCTTTTATAGATCTATAGCAAATAGACTAGACTACTTATATGAAATCTCCCATGTACTCGAAGACAATAAAATCCCTATTACTGACTTCCCCATTGTAAATCCTTACACTATATTTAATAAACCCCAATCCTCCCAAAAAAAAAAAAACCATAAAAAAATATAGGGAACACACACACACACACAGAGGGAGAACACAGAGTCAAATGGGGTGTAAGAAGATTATTATGGGAGCTGGTTGAGAATATAAGCAGCTAATGATATATAGAATATTACTTTAAAACATGGAATATAACAGGAAATTAGATACAACAAACTGACTGATATTATTAGATTGAAAAGGGTTGTTACATATGTCATGAAGACTTTACATAAGGAGGAAGAGAGAAATTCCGAAACTCTAAGGCTCTATCTACCTTCCTTCATACACTAACTTGCTATTTATAAAACCTGGAACTCAAACTAAAATCAAACATAATTTACAAGCAGTTCTTTGCTGACAATATAGTAGACTATATGGGCTTGGTAATGGACAAATCTCCTTCAGAGTGCCATCATGTCTTTTGGTAGGATTTTTTGGGAATGATAAAAGCCTCTAACATAGTTGGGAATGATAAAAGCTGTCGAAAAATTTGGATGGAGATGAAATCTTGTTGTCATAATAAGGGTCATTGATTGCAAAATAGTGGCCTGTTTGAATTGGGTAGCTCCCAAGAGTCAACACGTGGCAATTGTTGATGATAGACTTCTAGAGTACTTGGACCTAGTTCATTCGGATTTTCAATTCCTGTGTTGAGAGTTTATGTCCACCTAAGTGCTTTTTGGCAACATGACCACACGGAGAGAGTTATTTGGATTAGTAAGCCAATGGACTTCTGGCAGATGGAAGATTCCTTCTGCTTGAACATCATTTTTTGAATTAAGCTTGACAATCATAGATCCTGTAGTAATTTGTGTCCAAATCTTGGATGAATTGCAATGGTATATTGTTTCCAATCTCCTTTATGAGCATCATTTTTTAGGATTTCAAACCAAAATTTTTTAAAATATTTATTATTGTGAGGGAAAAGGAGCTTGTAAAATCTTGGTTCAAAATGAAGGCATAGATAATACTTACTGAGTTGATACCACATGTAAAGGTAATGGAACATAGTCCAATTAGATATTCAAAAGGCAAAAGGTGTTTTCCATGGCTGGTTAGGGTCAAGGTAAATGACAAGAAAATGGTTGTAATGTTGTTTAAGGTAATCATGGAGGACTGTAATAATTCTTTTGGATTTGGCTTCAAGGGTCAGTTTTTTTATGTGGTCTTTTTTTCTAAGGGAAGCTTTCTATTATATCAGTAATGGAATACGAATGTGAGGATGAGGATGGGTCTGTGATAGGGTATACACATAAGGGTGAAGAAATGACTGTGGTATTAATAGTTTGGAATTTTCTAGAAAGATAGTCGATGATCAAATTATCTCTTCCTTTGATATGATTGACTTGGAAGGACCACTATGAAAACCAATTTGACCATCTGAGCAACTGGAGATGAGGGAGCATCTTCCTTTTGAACTGAAGCATTTTTGGAAAGGAGGACATGTCCATTTCTACTAGAAAATTATGCCCAAGGAGATGAAATTTGAACTTTTCAATTCCACGCTTTACCGCAAATATTTCTTTAACGTGGAATAGTAATGAAGTTCTGAGGTCTTGAATGCATTACTTTTATATCCACAAATGATCCTCTTTCCATCATTTTCTTCAAAAAGGGCTACCACCCAATATTCATCACTTGCATCTGTCTATAGAATTTGTTTGCCTAGTCCTAAAATTTGCAATGGAGAAAGCTTTTTTGCTAATTTTTTCAATTGCTAGACTACTTCCGTGTGGAGTAAATTCCATTCTAGAGGTTTTTTTATTTTTTTTATTTATTTTTTTTCAAAAGTTGAGCTAGATAGTTTATGTACTTGGAAATCTTGGGAATAAAATTAGACATATAATTAACAATTCCAAGGAACTGTTGTCTCTGTTTAGCACCAGAAAGCTTGTCTGGAAACTCTTTGAGATAGTCATTCCCAAAAATTTTATTGATATTTGCCCAATGACCATTTTTTTCTCTGAGAGCATAACCCCTTGAGATTTCACTAAATTGTAAAATTGAGTGAGCAATTTTTCATGGGAATCTACTTCTTTTAAGAATAGGAGGATAACATCTATATTGATCAATGCATTTGCTAGGAGAGGTTGAAACAAGGTTGCCATTGTCTTTTGGAATGGGGATGGAGCATTTTTTAGTCCAAAGGGCATAACCGTACACTAGTAATGATGATCAGGGATACAAAATGTTGTTTTGTATCTGTCTTTTAGATGAATTCCTAGCTACCAAAATCCTGCTTTAAGATCAAACTTTGAGAACATTTTTGCATTTGAAAGATGTTGGAAGAGAGCACTTTTGTTTGGCAAAGGAAACTTGGCATCTGCTAGAGAATGATTGAGATCTTGGTAATTGATTACCAATCTAAGTTTTCCTTGGATTTGCTTAGCATGCTTGTTAGTATAAGAGGCTTTACAAGCACACGGGGAGTAAATGGGCTCAATAGGACCATCAGTAAGGAGTGTGGAAATCTTTTGTTTAGCTAGGGCTAAATGTTTTGGATTCATTCCTTTGTGGCTGGCTTTTGTAGGATTAACATCTTCATTTTTTTGAAAGGAAGGTGTATGAAAAAGTCTGGGTTCATCCTTAAGGGATTTGGATTTTTTAGGAGGAAATCAAAATGGCTATTTGCACAAAATTCATTGATGATTTGAAATTTTAAGGAGTCATAGGGATCAACAACAAACAAGTGAGGGACTTGGGTCCAAGTGAGGAGGCGTTGTTTGTGTGAAAGTCCTTTTGATGACCATCTAAGGTTGTGTATCTGGTGAAGGATATCAAAACCTAAAGAAGGTCTCTACTAGTGAGAGGGGATCCAAGGACTTCGTGTTTTATAGTGAGAGTTGGGAAAATTCTGATGTGTATGGGTTGCCCTTTTTTTTTTTTTTTTTTTTTTTTNCACACCACAGTAGGTCGAAAAACTGACCCTTGGCAGTGTGCATCGATTTCGATTGTGGGAAAACTGATTTCTATCGGTTCGGTAATAAATTTTGAAAAAAAACTACACCAACCGAACCGTGCACACCCCTAAATTGATCGAAATATTTGATTCACCCTTAGAACTGGAATTATAGAATCCAAGCTCTTTGACGAAAAGGTGGCTCTATAATCTTGGGTAAACTACTATTTTGGTTCCTAAACTTTATCAAAATTTTGTTTTCATCCCTAAACATTAAGAAGTTAATTTTTTTCTCTAAACTATTGTAGAGTTCATATTTCATCTCTAAACTATTGGAAATATTTATTTATATCCTTAAATTTAACTATGAATTTGTTTTTCATCCCTAAACTATTGAAAAAATTCTTTTTTCATCCTCATTTTTGTGTCTATACCATTCAAAAAACTTTACACAAAGTTAAGGAATGAAAAAAGAACTTTGTAGAATTTAAGGATGAAAAACAAACTTTTCGTAAAATTTAGTGACAAAAAAAGTATTTTACCCTATAATCTTTGAAGCTGAAAGGTGTCGAATAATATTGTTTGTCGTCTATTTCACGTGGCTGATTATTTACTCTAAGAAAAGTCTACCGACAGTAATTTAGAATTTTTTTTTTTTTTTTTTTTTTTTTTTTTTTTTTTTTTTTTTTTCGGGTAATTGAGAATGTTTCTTTATTTGCTGCATGGAACATCTGGTAATGAGGTAACTAGAATTCTTTAGGTAATATTTTAGGGTGGATGATTGTTGTTGTTGCTCCAGTGTCAAAAAGGGCAATGACAAGGGTAGGTCTAGAATATGAGTCAAGGAGAATGTGGACTTGGACAATAGGAATGGGGCTTTCCAAAGAGACTAAAGAAGGCTAAGAGGCATAAATGGACTAAATTTCTAGGTCTGAGGCCACTGAATTAGAATTTGAGTCTTCTTCTGTTGTAGCATATCCCATGACTGCTAGTGCTTGGGGAGAGTATTCATCATCTAATGAATAAAGGGATTCTACATCAGAGAAGGGAGTGTCTTCTGTATGAATCTGTGCTTGCTCAAGGAGCTTTGTTGCTTTTTCTTTCTTCAGGCAATTTTTTTGCAAAATGTCCTAGCATAGTCTTATCTCTTTGGATATTTTATTACCCTATCTGTAGATGCCTGGATGGAAACATCGGTAGTGTTACCCATAGTTAGATTTGGGGCTGATGTTGTAGGCACTTCTGGGTCTATGGGTGGACAAGAGTTGTTGAAAAGGCCCCTTTGATCCTTCCTACCCCATAACTTCCATGAAGGGAGGGGTATGGCTATTGAGTACCCTAGGACAGGAACCACCTACTAGTTAAGCCTATGCATATAGTTAACCTAGTTATTTCAAACTCGTGATGACTAGATCAAGCCCAAAGCCCATCAGGACTAGGTGAAACCTAAAGAGTGAACATCCAAGCCTAGGAAAGGATACCCTTATAGTGCTAGAGGTCAGGGGAAAGTGTCTTGTAATAGGTGTGCCCTTTTTGCTTGCACCAAAGAAATTGTGCTTTACTCTAGGTTCTTTCTATCCTATTTGCATAGAATCCATGATTAAACCCCTGGAAAAGCAATCCTGTTGCTTGTACTTGCTAGATCATACCTTACACTCTCTTGTGATCCCACCTCACTTTGATGGGAACAATTATTCCTACTGGAAAGTAAGGATGAAAGCATTCCTGAAATCTATTGATGAGAGTTTGGAATTCCATTGAATATGGATGTGAGAAGCCGACTACTCCTATAAGCAAGTGGCAAACTTCTCAGAAAGAAGCAACTGCTTTTGATAGCAAAGTCATGAATGCTATTTTTAATGTTGTTCCTTTGGAGGAATTCAAGAGAATCTCAGTTGAGGTTGGTCATACTGCATGGAATATTCTCCAAATTGTGCATGAAGGCACAAAGACAGTTAAGATCAATAAGTTGCAGCAGTTAACAACTACATTTGAAAGTATTAGGATGTCTAATGATGAAAGTTTTGATGAATTCTATGCTAAAATTAATGATATTGTTAATTTTGCTTATAATTTAGGTGAAATTTATGATCATCCTAAGATTGTTAGGAAGATACTTAGATCCTTGACTGAGGACTATAGACCTAAAGCGACTGTCATTACTGAAAGTAAGGATGTGGACTCCATCCCTGTTGATGAACTTGAAGGATCTCTCCAGTCCTATGAGTTAGATATACCCAAGACAAATAAATCCGAATCAATAGCTTTTAAGTTAGTTGATGATGTTGATGGGAATAGATTTGATGATGAACTCTCTTCTACAGAGATTGCATATTTTGCCAAGAACTTTAGAAACTCTAGGAATTTTAAGAGGAATGAACTCACTAAAGTGAACAATACTAATAAATTTAGAGAGAAAGTAGGTCAAACCTCTAATAATTCCATGGGTTAACAATGTTTTGGTCGTTAAGGGTATGGTCATGTGAAATTAGAATGTCCCACATTCTTGAGATCAAAGGGTAAAGCTATGGCTGTAACCCTTAGTGATGATGAAGTTTCTGATCATGAGGTTAGTAGTGATGAGAATGAAAACTTCATTGCTTTCATAGCTGCTGTTGTATTTGATAAAAGTGTTTTTGCTGATGAGAACCCTTCTGATGGGGAACTCTCTGAGGATGCTGATTTGCAAGAAGCCTATAATAAGTTTTACAAGGTTGTTGGAAAGGATTTTATAAATGTTGATTTAGGCTTAAAGAAAACTGCTTCTCTTGAACTTGATAAGAAAAATTTGTTGTTGAAATTGTTTGATGCTAATGAATTGCTTGATAAGGTGAAGATTGAGAACATGTTGTTGCTTGACAAAGTTAAGAATCTGGAACTTGAATTATCTATTGCTAGAGAACAAACAAATAGGTCTGCTAGTTCTAAACTTGAACACATGTTGAGTATTCAGAAGTCTCCCTTAGACAAAACTACTTTAGGTTTTAAAGATAACATCTCTGTGCCTAAGACTCATTCCATAAAATTTGTTTCTTCTTCTGAACCCTCCGTGAGTGAGATTGTCGAACCAGTAGAAGTTACACCCCATAGGAAGACTACGATTGATCTTAAAGAGTCTAAGCGTAAGAATCCTACCCTTCCTAAGGATAAGTTGCATGATAGACCTTTGTGGGTTTGTCATTTTTGTGGAAAGACTGGACAAATTTGTACAAACTGTTTCAAGTTGCAAGATGCTAAGCGAGCAAATAAGCCAAAAGTACCTGTGCCTCAAGCACTAGAACCTATGTTACTTATTGGTGAGTTGGTAAAGGCTTTAAACCTTTATTCCAATCCTGGAGTTGGTCATCATTCTAATATAAATAACAACCCCAATGCAAGAGTTGCGTCTAAAAAGTTTTGGATGCAAAAGACTTAATCTAATTGAGTCTTTCTGACATGGTCCTTATGCTTCATCTCTTAACTTTTTGTGACCATTCTTCTTTGTTGTTTTGTTTTCTTTGTTTTTGGGATTTGCATTGCATAACATTCATGCATTTCATGCTAGGTTGTTTTTGTTATTCTTTTCAAAAAAGAAAAAAAAAGAAAAAAAAAAAAAAGGAAATGGAAGGAAAAATGTCTTTTGCATTATTTTTCTTGGATTTGAAATCAAGGTTGGCCATATTATCTTTACATAACATGTTTATGTACCTTGTTTAGCTTGAATGAGTTTATTTTACTGCACTTTACTAGTTTTAGCTTGGTAGTGCATGTTGTGTGGGAGTTGTTTATAGTTTTTGTCACTTAATTTTGATCTTGAAGTCACATGCTTTTGATTGTAAGGACTAAAAAATCCAAAGAGAAAGACATAAATAACTATCTCACCATTGTTTACTAGCCAATCATGAATACCTTAGAGCATATCATATGATTTTGTGCTCGAGAAAGTGTAGCACCTGCACAAAAAGAACATAAGGTGTAGTCTTGGCTTATAACAATAAAATTTGTGTGTACATTATTGGGATATTAGAAATTCAAATTGAAATAAAATTGGTGTGTACATTATGAGGCAAATCAAGAAACTTACATGATTGCAAGCTTGTTTTCTAGAAGATGTGAAAGTTATATGATGTAACTCTTTAGGTGATAGTCACTTTCAAACTTATGTGATGAATTTTGTAGAAATTGTGATTAATCATTATTTACTTATCACCTCACATGTATCTCAAGTTATTCTAGTTGCACACACTACATAAGTTATTCTTTGCTAAACTTAGTACATTATATTGTGTGTGATCTTGTTGTGGCCATCCAAGATTAAAAGTTCCTTGATTTTGATGCAAAATATGTTTTTAATGTTTGAGTTTTTAAGGACAAATTGATTGAAAATCTTGTTTTTGGAAGATCTGGGTTGATTTCAAGTGTTTTTGAAAAACTTTTCATCTCATATTTATGCATTTTATTTATAAAACAATGTGCTTTGAAGAGTTTCGGCATCAAAATGCTCTGTTTTTTCAAAAAACAAATTTTTTTAGATTTTCTATTGATCGAACCTATTGCTCGACCAATCGTATATGGGATAAAAATTTTGGTTACAATCTGCTTGGCTCGATCAGTGCTCAATTGGTGCTAGATTGATCAAATTTAATTTTAGACCTATCGAAAATCAGTCAAAGAGTTTTTTAAAAGGTTTTTCTCATGTGTTCATCACACTGTTCATACTTTTTCAAAAAGCTTTCTCTCTCTTCTTCGACCGATCCACTTCAAGTCAATTTTTGCCCTTTTCTTCCTAATTTTTCTTAAGGTTTTTGTCTTTAAGTGCCGGTCAGATCTTTTTACCCCTTCTTTTTCATTTTATTCACATTTTTCATGCATTTTAGGTGAAATTTATGGACCAATAGATTTTTGGGGTATTTGATTTTTGAGTTGGTATCTTTCAAAATTAATCACTGGGTTTTTGTTCTTAGATGTTGTAAACAAGTTTCCCATGCATTAATTTGATTAATTTGGTGATTTGAGAACAATATAAAATTTTAGGGCTTAAAACTACATGAAATTGGGGATTTTGTTCAATTAGGCTGTAATTGGTAAAATTTACTTATGTAATTTATTGATTAATTCATTATATGATATTTACTACCTAGTATGATGGTTAATTGCTCAATTTGGGTTACTTTTTGATATTGGGTTTTTCAAAATTTGGGGGTTTTTGTTCTAAACCTCTATGTTCAAGTCAATTGTTGGTTTCTAAACTATAATTGAACAGCAGTTTTCTCTTCATTAGAGCATGCATCATTTGTTCATTTAGTTCATGCATCATATAGATTGATATTTTCTATTGTGTTTTCTCTCTAACCTTGTCTAATGCAGTCTGCCCTTGGTTTTCTTTGTTTTCTTTCTTTGGTTTCTATTTCTGTCTAACCTTTCCAACCCTTAGCATCATGGTTAGGAAGACTAAAGCTAATAAGAAAACCACCTCCACCTCTACCCTTGCCTTCGATAGTGATAGGTTTCAGTTTGAGA
This sequence comes from Quercus suber, assembly GCF_002906115.3. NCBI lineage: Eukaryota > Viridiplantae > Streptophyta > Magnoliopsida > Fagales > Fagaceae > Quercus > Quercus suber. Next base: position 964,858 of record NW_027069688.1, on the reverse strand, counting down.
AAAACCAAGAACCCTATGAGAAGCTAAACATATTTAGGTCTGTGTGGGCTAAGAGAAAGATTGTGTTAGATGAGTTAGATCTGAAGATTAGGAGGAACTTTAAGCGTAGGGGCTGGTTATCTTTGTTAGATATTTCTCATCCTCCTCTGGCTGCCTTGATTAGAGAGTTCTACTTGAACCTCTTTGTCCACTTCAATGATTCCAACACTCACTATGTGATGAGTTGGATAAGGAGTGAAGAGTATACCATTACTCATTCAATAATGGCCTTTGCTGGGTACCTTTGGTATGATAGCCAGTCTACCCTTATGATGAGACCCCTCATTTTGATGACATTGTGTCATATCTCATCGATGCTTCCATTCAGTGGGGTACTGATCTTTATATTACCTCCCATGAGCTTATTGAGATTAATTATTTGTTTTTTTCCAGATTTCTTGTCTTTCTATCTGGCCCATCTCTCACTTGCACATCATTCCTATTGAGAGATGTGCATTTTTGTATGCCCTTGTGACTGATGCTCTTATGAGTTTTCCTACTCTTTTCATTCGTTCCTTGGTTGAGGGTCATAGGAGTAGCTTTACAGCATATGGTCTTTTCTTCCCTATTTTTATACATAGGATTTTGTTGAATCTAGGTTTAGAGAATTTTCCCGCATTTGAGCCCATACATATTATAGCTCCCATAGGTGCCACCTTCCTTAGGTAGAGCAGCTCAAATGAAAGCTAGCTCTAAATGCCCTAGAGTAGAGTCTTCCACAGGTGCTGCATCTCAGCCTCCTACTTCTGGCGACCCCATTGCTAGGGCCTATGTTGATCCCACTACCGCAGTTGATCCTTCACCTTCTACTTTGGATGATTCCAGCATTCGGAGTATGTTGGATACTATCATGATCGTTCAAGTGGCACATGGACAGCTTTTGGTGGATGTGCTCACGGAGCTTTAGGCATTGTGTGTAGATTTGGTGAGGATTCGACGGTCTTCTCCACCACCTCCTTTTGACGATGCGCCTTGATTGTCCTTTGGCAATTTGTCACAAAAAAGGGGAGTACATATTGATGGAGATAGGGGGCGTTTTTGAGTTTTAGAGCTTTGGAACTTTAGATTGTATCTAGGTGCTTCATCTTGTATTTATTTTTTTTCGACACATCACATGAAGTATTTATCTTGATGTATTTACTTTTTATGAGTTGTATATGTTAGGGGGAGACATTATGTTTTTTTTTATCTCTATTATTGTTTCTTGCTTCACATGAGCTACATTGGCTATTGATTTATATTATGAGGTTATTCATTATATATGTTTTTTATTTTATGTTTTGTGAATTCAAGAATTTATTTTGTTTTACTTGTATTTTCCACACACGCATTTATGTGTTTGTTGAAGTGTTTCAAGAATATACAGGTTTATTTAGTCGTGTTGCTGTCTTCATTGGCAACTGATAGATTGTAGTTAGGTTGAATTTTTTTTTTTTTGGGGCATGTTTGATGTTTAATGGGCTATTTTATAACTTTGAGCATTTTTGTTTTGGTTGTGTTTTGTCACGGATTGCCAAAGAGGGAGTTTGTTAGGTTCTATGACTTTAGGATCTAAACTTATTAGAACTTTAATTTGTAATGTTGGCAAACCATGATAAGAATATTTAGTCTAGACTTAGGTTGCTCAAAGTGTGGTTATGTGTAAATTGGAATTGAGTAATTGCAGGAAATTACTATTCAATTTTTGCAAAAATAAGACTCGATCGATCGAAGCTCGTGCAGATTTTTTTTTCTGTAGAATTTTCTAACTCACCCTAAGCCCATATGACGTGTAGGGTTTTATGTTTTGCCTTAAGTATAAAAGAAAAAACCTTAGCCACATTTTAGAGGTTGTTGATATGCTGTGTGTGTGAATCTCTTGTGAGATTTAGAGGTGTTTTCCTTTAAACACACTTAGGGTTATCAAGATCAAGATTGATGTCAAGAGTTTGGTGATATCTTTAGTTCCTATTTCAAGAGCTTAAAGAGAAACACAAGTAGGAGAACTTGTGGTTGCTATGGATCAAGGAAAGAAGTAGTCCGTGGACTCAGAGCTATCACGTGGTTGTGGTAGTAATTTTTCTACTGAGGTAGCAATAGGACGTTAGTGGTCTAAGTTGCTATTGTAAAACTCCAATTCTTTCATAGTGGATCTGTTCTACCTTGAGGATAGCTAGGTTAAATCCTCCCCAAATTTTTTATCGGTTTGGTTTTCTTGGGTTATCATATCGTTGTGATCTTTTTTTTTTCGCATTGTTTACATGATATGATTTACTTGTGTTA
>NW_027069688.1:917557-957557 GCF_002906115.3 Quercus suber | reverse complement strand
AATAAGAGGATAATAAAAATCATGTAAAAATTACACTTATCAAATTCCCCAAACTTAAACTTTGCTAGTCCTCGAGCAAAAAGAGAAAAGAGAAAATAAATAAATAAAATTTTTCTGGCCTCAAAGATCTGCATAAAGCTTATAATTCAAAGAATCATTCCAAATTAATCAAGTCCAAAAGTTAATTCAAAACTCAACTCCATCGCATTATCATTCTCACTTCATCATTAGCTTCCCGGATAGTTTTATGCAAACAAGTAAATAAGTACAGATCTCTAAAAACTCCATAAACTTGCTTTTTAAATCACTCTCCACTAATATAAAACAAAATATTACCCAGGATCAATAGGTCTTTATTAGGCTTGTGATGTATGGCTATGGTGAGGGCTATAAAGAAAAGATAAGGTTCAAGCAAATAGAGCACTTTCACTTCTAAAATATAAATTTTTCTCAGTCCTTTGAATATCTCAAAATACCTCTCTTCATCAAATTTTTTTTTTTTTTTCTTACTTCAAGTCGTCACTTATCTTTTGACGTGAATGCAGGCATTTGTGATGGATGCACCCAGTTACTCAACAAGTCACAAACCTGAAGTGCTTTTGCATACTCATATTTTAAGTTACGGTTTGACGTAAGAGTAAACATTGGTAATGAATACCCTAGTTACTAAGCAACTCAAAACATTGGAGTAAATGGAACTTTGTACAATTTTCTTCTTCTTCTTCTTTTTTTTTTTTTTTTTTTTTTTTTTTTCAAACACTCATATATCTTCTCTTTTCTTCAACCCAGTGTAAGAATAGATCAATTGGGTAACTAGGGATAAAGATAATAAAGAGGTAAGCTTGAAAGGCTCAATCGATTCAAAGAATGCCTAAATCACTTCCCAAGTAATATTCTGTATAAGATTTCTCCATGAGAGTTATTCAACAAGTTCTAGAATAAGTAGAGATCATCCAAATTTACAAAATTCACATAAACTTCTCTAGGTATGCACAATGATTAATGATCATATCAAATTAAACAAGATCAAGTAAAGAATTAACACTGGACTTAAGCAATGAGAATGATTCCTAAAAATTATAAGAAATTTCAACCATAATCTTATCATAGGCATTTTTTTTTTGAAATATTAAAAATAAAATAAATTCCCTTCCCCAAACTTAAATTTCACATTGTCCTCAATGGGAAAAAGGAAGAAAAAGTAATTAAAAGAATGAGAAAGGAGAAGAGATGCTCCCCTGATTTTTAATTGAATATTTTTCCTTGAGGTGCAACCATGTACCCATTGAAGATTTCTTTGGTCTCTTTATTCCTACAAAATGAAAGAAAAAGAAAAAAAAAAGAAAAAAAAAAGATAAAGAAAAATAAAACATAAACATAAAAATAAAAAACTTGGGTTGCCTCCCAAAAGCGCTTTATTTAACGTCTGTAGCTAGACGTTATCCTCCATTAAAATCCTATGTGTGCAAATTGAAGGACTAATTCCTTTGATGTCAGAGATGGTCCAACCCAAAGCCATTTTGTGTTCCCGCAAGATTCTCAGCAACTTTTCCTCCTCTACATCACTCAAAGAACTGTTAATAATAACTGGCAAAGTAGAGTCTTGGCCTAAGAAAGCGTACCTTAAATTTGATGGAAGCGGTTTGAGCTCAAGTTTAGGAGGTTCCTCTGGTGGAGATGTTGGCTGACATGATTTTAGGTCTTCCACTTTTGGTTGCATTGAAGGAGGAAAGAGTGGTGTAGCCTCCAAATATCTTTCACACTCTTTAACCTCTTCATTATTGAATTTAACAAGTGTAGAGCGAGTAAGACATACCTCAAGTGGTAACTTTTGAAAATCAATTGCACAAGTCTCATCGGCCATGATCATGTCTCGGTCACTTATTTGAAAACAAGAATGTGTCTCGGAAGGAAATTCCATAGACTTGAATACATTAAAAGTGACCTCATCCTCTCCGACCCTCAAAACAAGTTTTCCTTGCTGGACATCAATTAAGGTTCTCCCAGTCGCAAGGAAAGGTCGACCCAATATCAAAGGAATCTCCTCGTCCTCATCCATATCAAGGACAATGAAGTCAGCCGGGAAGATGAACTTGTCAACTTTTACTAATACGTTCTCAATGACTCCTCTTGGATATTTAATGGATCTATCCGCCAATTGTAAAGAGATAGTAGTCGGCTTTACTTCTCCAAGACCTAATTTCCTGAAAACAGAGAGAGGCATTAGATTAATACTTGCCCCTAAATCACATAAAGCTCTATCAAAATAAGATTGTCCTATAGTGCAAGGGATAGTGAAACTCCCTGGATCTTTCAGTTTAGGTGGCAGCTTCTTTTGTAAGATTGCACTACTCTCCTCTGTCAGCATTACTGTTTCATGCTCCTCCAGTTTCCGCTTCTTTGATATAATATCCTTCAAAAATTTAGCATATTTAGGCATTTGTTCCAAAGCTTCAATGAGAGGAATATTAATATGCAATTGCTTAAATATACTTAGAAATTTAGAAAACTGATCATCCACATTGTTTTTTCTTAATCTTTGCGGAAAAGGAATTGGTGGATCATAAATTGAAGGAGAATAAGTCTCAAAAGTAACTTCCCTGGATTTTTTGTATTTTGAAGCTCTTTCATTCTCCTTAGTTTTCTCAGCTTGCTCCATTTCTTTCATCTCTGACTCGACTTCCTTCATCTTTGACTCCTCATTATCCACAGGTTTATCTTGTTTGGCATTTGTTACTTTTGGCTCCTCATATGTTCGCCCACTTCTCAATGATATTGCCTTTACATGTTCTTTCGGATTGGTGACAGTGTTGCTTGGCAAAGTTCCTGCAGTCCTCTCTGTGAGCATGCTTGAGAGCTGACCGATTTGCACCTCAAGATTGTGGATTGAAGCTGAGTGGTTTTGGATCGCCACATCTGTCTTCTGCATGTACTGCATGAACATGTCCTCAAGTGTCGGCTTCTTCTCTTGCTGTGGAAATTGCTGAGGTGGTTTAGCTTGCCCTTGGTTATTGCTCCATGAGAAGTTGGGGTGATTCCTCCATCCAGGATTGTACGTGTTCGAGTATGGATTATTTTGACGTTGAAAATTTGACACGTAATTTGTCTGTCCATAACTCGATTGGGCAAAAGGATTTCCCACTTGGCAGTCGACACTTGAATGATTTCCTGCACAATGATCACAAACAACATTAGTTTGAATAGCATTAACATTCATTTTACCTAGTTGTTGAGACAAAGTTGCCATTTGTGCCGCCAATGAGGTAATAGAATCAAGTTCTAAAACTCCAGCTGCTTTCTTGGCATTGCTCTTTCTGTAGGCCATTGATAATTGTTGGATGCCAATTCTTCCAGAAGTTCATAAGCTGCCTCATGAGTTTTACTCATTAAAGCTCCACCAGCTGCTGCATCAACCATAGACCTGTTTGTAGCTCCTAGACCATTGTAGAATGTTTGCACTTGAAGCCATGCTGGAAGGTCATGATGAGGACACCTTCGCAATAATTCTTTGTACCTCTCCCATGCTTCATATAATGATTCACCCTCAAATTGGATGAACGTGGTGATATCATTCCTTAGCTTTGCTGTCTTTGCGGGAGGGAAATATTTTGCTAAAAATTTTTGTGCCAACTCCTCCCATGTAGTAATGATGCCAGGTGGCAAAGAATTCAACCAAACTTTTGCTTTATCCCTAAGTGAGAAGGGAAAAAGCCTTAGTCGAATCGCATCATCTGTCACTCCGTTATTTTAAAAGTATCACAAATTTCCAAGAAATTTGCAATATGGACATTAGGATCCTCTTGTGACAGCCCCCGAACTGGACAGTCTGCTGTATCATCTGAATGATGGCCGGCTTGATCTCAAAATTATTGGCTTGTATGGTGGCCTCCTTATGCTCGATGTAGCTCCATTTACCGAGGGCATAGCATAATCCCTTAACGCCTTTTGCTCTTGATCGGCCATCTTAGATAGAGATGTGTTGGCCTCTTTCTTCTTTTCCTTCTTGAGCTGACGTAAGGTTCTTTCAATTTCAGGATCAAAGATTGTATGGTCTAATGGTTTAGATCGGGGCATGCACTTCTACTTCCTGAAAAGAAAGAAAACAAACTCAGATGCACTTAATTAATTTTTTTTTTATTAAATAAAATAAAATCCAAAGTAGTAAATATCTAGCTAGTATCAATATCAATAACAAATAGTTAACCCGGCAACGGCGCCAAAAATGTTCGCGTAAAATAATCTGCAAGCGCACAGAATCGTAACAAGTAGTAAAGTGTTTTTAGAAAACGAATGTCGAACCCACAGGGATTAACTATGTTATTGAATACCGAAATTTACTAAATTAAGTACTATTTGGAAAATCGAAAATAGATGGAACGTTCTACTATTTGAATTAAATTAAACTATTTAATAAAAATAAATCTATGAATAAAAAATTAACAAAGCGTAAAATCTAAAAGTGTAAAAATATGATAAGAATGGATCTAGAGCAGTTGATTTCACCTAACAAATCCCACACAATTTATTCTTCCTAATTATTAAATTCTAATAATCTCCCGTTGATGATTAAAAATTCCTTAAGTATTCAATATCTTCTCTCGAATAATATTAAAAATATCTTCAACTAACAATTCCATATCTCTATGTGAATTTAATTAATTGGAGACTCATTACGTACTTTGAATTTTTTGAAAAATCACACTAGTCGCGGTAAAGCATCTCTACTTTCGCTCAACTAATGGTGTTTAATTCTAGAACTAAAATAAAAATCACCTCTCGGTCTCATTGTAATTCAATTGATCAAACCATAATTCGTAAAAAATAGTAAGCATTAAGAATAAGAATTAAACACTCAATCATGGAAATATTAAAAATAAAATAATTCAGAATATAAATTGTGTGTTCATTGCTAGACTACATCAACGCTCTAGAAAATAAAATTTAGTTCATAATAAAACTGAAAAGAAAACAAATAAAACTTATGTCTTTCATCTGATGGTTGATCAACATGAAGCTCTCGCCTTTGCCCTCAGATCCTCCTCTTCAGAAAGACTCCTAAAAGAAAAATCTTCAATGCGGCAGCCCCCTTTTCCTCTCAGGTTTTCTCTCCTTTTTTTTCTTTTTACCCTAAAGAGCTTTAAATAGGTCAAGGAATCCTATTCCCGTTTGGAGAAAATCCCAGATTTTTAGGCTTCACTTAACCGAGATTTTGGCCCATTTAACGTCAGAATTCGGACTTTTGGTAAACTACAAAGTTGTAGCCCTTTAAGTTAAATTTCCAGCCCAACTTGAATCATCTCGATTGGATATCTGAGCTCAAAGTTATGCTGAAAATACTAACTGATGTGCAGGCTGGAATCCTAATCCGAATTGGACTTGGATTTTGTACAAAATTCCTTTGATTCCTTGCTCTTCTCATTCCTTCAAAGCACAAATGAATAGATAAATATAAATAAAAAAAATCAAATCAAATCAAAAGAAATAAAGGAAAACTAACAATTTTAATAAATAAGAGGATAATAAAAATCATGTAAAAATTACACTTATCAGTCGAAGGAGACTAAAGCCTTAGAATCAATAAAATTGTAATATCTAATTTGTTTTTATTGTTCAATTTATGCTTTGAATATCAGATGTTCTTCTGTGCCTATTTTTATGATTGTCTCGTTTAATTACTAGCAGGCCTACTGGTTTATTATTCGTTGCAAATTACTGCTAGGATAGATATCAAATCCGTAATTGTTTGATCTCTCTAATTTGTGAAGCAACTAAGATTTAATGATTTATTGCATAAAAAATTATTAGATCTTAGGAAGAACGCTCGACTAAATTAAATGCAACCGCTTGTGCTTGTGTTGTTTAGCTTCATCGATCTCTCTAATTCTTATGGTTGCTACTAGATTAAACCTTTAGTGCTTGTCTTGGGTTGTTTAGTAATTAGGCTAAATTAGATCGCTTGTTTTTTAATTAACTGCGACTAAGGAGAAGTGGGAAAATAATTCCAATGGTGAATATTCAAAGTGTGAATTGATATATGCTTGCATTAATGATTAGTTGTAATATTTTGATGGTGGATGTTGACTTAGACCAAGGTTTGTTCTTTCGATTGATTTCGATACTTTAATTTGAATTGTTCCTTATTTTTTTATTTTATTTTCTTAAAATTATTTTCATTATACTCAACCCCCCCTCCTTGTTCACGTAGCATAAAACTAGGCTAGATACTCTCTGTAAGAACGATCCTTACTCGCATTAGTACATATATTTTTAGGAGTATAGGTTTTATTTTTGGTTGCCTGTGACAACAAACCACTCTTCAAGACATGATCTATAAAACAGCAAGAAATTCAGACATAAGTGGTAAGCCCATAAGTTAAATGGCAAATGCAGATGAACTAACATTTTTCCTAAACATATCATGCTGGTCTATGTCAAACATATGTCCTCATAAAGAAAGCAGATTCTTATACATGATTCACAGTGGGTGATAGCGGCCGTGCCATGTGCTCATATTCTACAGTGGGTAATAGCAGCTATGCCATATGCTCGCATTCTACAGTGGGTGATAGCAGCCGTGCCGTATGCTCACATATGCCAGTGGGTGATAGTGGTCATGCCGTATGCCTACATTCTACAGTGAGTGATAGCGGCCGTGCTGTATGCTCACATTCTACAGTGGGTGATAACGGCCGTGTTGTATGCTGGCACTCTATAGTGGGTGATAGTGACTGTCCTGTATTCTTGCATCCTTTCTTGTGGTTATAGGGATCGTGTCATATGCCTCGTGCCATCACAATTATCAAGTTCTTAAAGAAATCCTGAGTTCGCATTCTACAGTGGGTGATAGCAGTCATGTCGTATGCTTACATCCCTTCTTGAGGTAATAGTGACCATGTCATATGCCTCGTGCCATCACAGTTATCAAGTTCCCAAAAAAAAAAAAAAGTTCTGAGTTTACATCTAGAGTGGGTGATTGTGGCTGTGCCTTATGCTCATGTCCCTTCTTGAGGTAATAGCGACAGTGTCGTACTCCTCGCGCCATCACAGTTATCAGATTCCCAAAGAAGTTTTGAGTTTGTATTTGTAGTAAGTGATAGCAGCCGTGCCGTATGCTCACGTCCCTTCTTGAGGTAATAGTGATTGTGCCGTATGCCTCACCCTATCATAGTTATCAAGTTCCCAAAAAGAAACTGCTGAGTTCGCATCTAGAGTGGGTGATAGTGTCCGTGCTGTACACATGGCATAAATCATGTCAAAAATATATGATTACAAAAATTCCAAAAAAAAAAAAAAAAAAAGAAAAAAAGAAAAGAAAAGAATAAACACTAGCATGCATCTCTGGTAGAATAAACACTAGCATTGCTACTAACGTTTTACAGACTGTAATAGTGAACTAAAGCTTAAAGGATGGACCCGCTAAGCTCTAAAGTACTCTAGCAATTTTTGTATGAGGTGAGAAGTGAGGGAGAGAGATGAAATGAGCAAGAAAGGGGCCAAAAGGCCTTTTATAGGGCCTAGGCTGCCCAGCGGCCCTATAAGGCCTGTCAGGCAGTGTTGATCGGGTCATGTTAACCTCGTCAATGCTGACTTGGTGAAACCCAAAAAAGAAAAAAGAAAAAAAGAAAACAACCTCTCCTTTCTCCCCTCCTAGAGGGCAGAGACATGTTCGGAAAATATCTCTATAGAAGCTGCAACTGATTGAGCCAAGCAAGTAAAGTCCAATCTCAACCCATGAACAGTCTTTGCACGATTTGGGGGCAACAAAATTCAAATTCATGTTCTTTATCTAACACCTCTCGTTGCACTCGAGATATCAGATAAAGAAAGGGCAACTGTTAATACCGTATTTTGTTCGCCTTTGATTTGCATGACGGACCTCGAAAAATCCAAAAATATCATTTTCTCTCTATGGGTCCGCAAGAGCATCCAGAACAATGTGGCATAACTCGTTTGGGCACCAGAGCACTCGAAGTGCTTTATTCAGTTAAAATGACCAAAATGCCTCCAGTCTGCCCTAGGTTTGACCAAAGGCCAAACGAGGTCCAAACTCTCGCAAAATAACTTTTTTCATAGATTTACATCAAACCTGAGCTTCTCAGATATTTTTAACAACTATGGCCATGTTTGACTAAGTTTGACCCAAAGTCGATCTTAGGAGGGCCTAAAAACCCTAATTTTGATACAACTGTTAGAACGGGTTGAAACCAACATCATTGCAAAGATTATTAAATTCTCGTTCCAACGACTATTTATGGGACAAAATTGGAGTTCAATTAGCCAAGATATCGTGAAAACTAGGGGGGTGCACCAATCGATGCATTGCAAACTTCCAAGAGCCATTCCTTTTGTCCAACTGTTGGATTTTCAAGTTCCATACCTTTTTAGAAATAGGAAGTCAAGACCTTTCCAAAAGTGTCAAGATTAACTTAATCAGTGGAAGTTGAGTCTGGTGGCCTTCCAAGGGCCGTCACCTTGAAAAGCGTGTTGTGGCTATAAGCCTAGGCACCTCACAGACTAGGTGATACCACTTTTTTGGGTTTTCGCTCTCTGTTTGGACGATTTCCGAGCTTTCTTTCCTCTCTTCCAAACACAAAAAACACACAAAAAAAAATACATCAAAGCCTCCCTTTTCCCTTTCTCCCCTAGATGGTTTGTATTAGGTATATCATGCTGTGTACCATTCGTCTTCATCTCTATAGTATGGAAACCCCTATTTATTTTCCTGCACATATTTTAGGCTATGCTTTAGGGATGTAGGCATTTACTTTCCTGCTCTGTGTGCTTGCATTGTGCATGATGTATGTATGTATACCTACCCGCCCCCTTCTAGTATGATTGTCATAGTCCATGTCACCTAAGGCAAGCGATGCCAAATTTTCGCCACAAAAGTAAGGTGACATGTCACTGAGTTTTTGCTTTGAAAATATAGTACTTTGCCGAATGCCTTAGGAAAGTATAGATTGGGACCCCAGCCATTCAAAAGTGTTAGGTTCTAAGTACTTAGGAACTAATGTATTAGAACTCTAATTTGTATTGTTGGCAAACTATGATCAAAACAGGTTGTTAGTCTTGTTTTAGTCTTGCTCAAAGTATGTCTTTTATGTAAAGTTGGAATCGAGTTAACTGCAGAATTATGTGTGCAATTTTGACTGATTGACTCAATCGATCGAAAATTAGACTCGATTAATCGAAAGTCGTGCAAATTGTTTTTTCTGCAAAATTTCTAACTCAACCCTAAGTCCATATGACGTGTAGGGTTTTATGTTTTGCCCTAGGTATAAAAGGCAAACCCTAGCCACGTTTTAGTGGTTACTCTATTTGCTGTGTGTGTGAATCTCTTGCGAGATCTGAGAAGTGGTTGTCTTCCCACATGCTTAGGATTATCAAGAAGGAGATTTCATTGATAGCTTGATGATCATTCAGTTGCTACACTAAAGAGTTTAAAAGATACACAAGCGAGAGTGTTTGTACTTGCTGGAAAATCCAAGAAAGAAGGAGTCTATGGTCTCGAAGCTTGCACTGTTAGGATTAGTGCCCTTAAATCCTATTGTATGATGCTATGTATGATTTAAGTTTGACATTGTGTATGACATTATATATGACTTAATATTGTGTTTAATGAATTTGTTTTGTTATTATCTGAAATAATGGTAACATGAATATTAGGACATTATTATTTGGTCCATGAGATGCATAGTATGTGATTTATGTGAAAAGTCACAGAAGATATAAATCACAAGTTCTTTGTAAACTCAGAATTATAGTTCATAGTCGGTGATGAAATTGGGCATTTCATCTGCGAAGACTATAATATATCAATCACGATGATTTGTCTTGATTATGGAAATAGAGACTTCTGGTTGATGTGTTAATATGTTTTACTAGTTAAGACATATTGAACTCGACCGTTGTGAGATTTATTATTTTCCTAATGACTGTCATATGAATAATAAATCTCACGACTTGTATTTGCATGAACTCTTAATTCTGAGAGAATAATGGACCTGATCATAAGGTGTAGGTTGCTTTGATATATCAGGAGTGAGATCTATAGTTATGGTCAAAACCTCAGTATGTTGGGCAGCCACATTTAGTGTTGATGGAACATGTATTCTCAAGATGGAATTTATAGTCTCTTAACAGAGATATAAAGTATTCCCTTGAGATAAGTTTAATGAGTTTTTTATTTAGAGAGTTAGGCCTAACCACTTTAGTAAGACTAAAGTATATATTTATGGAATTAGATTTCATAAATATATAATGAATAACATTAAAGGATTAAACCAGGTACTCAAGGATTAAGATGTAGTAATTTACAAAGTGGCAGTCTACATTAATGACTTTGTATTACTACAAATATTATATGAAGGGGTTACATGTATAATAAAGTCATGGGATATAATTATAGGTAAGGCCTAGAGTGCAACTATATTTATATAGTGGTATTAAATATAGTTAATGGTTGACAGAAAAGCCTAAGGCCCATTGGAGCTAGTGTCTTATTGGTCCCTTTTGGTGCCACTCCAAGCCACACACTTAAGCCCAATTGGAAAGGCCCAAAAGGCCAGCCCAATTAGATAATTGGTTAGATAAAAAAAGGGGAAAAACGTACAGAAAAATGTGTGTGAGAAAAACATCATTAAAAAGTGGTGTATATGAGAGTGTAAGTCACTCTTCTGATTATCCCTTAGTAACCAATTGAGAGTCCACACTTCTTGGGCGTTAGTGGAATTGGAGTGAAGATCAAAAGTATTCCTAAGTGCTTCAATCTTCAGTTTTGAAATTCACCACTTCAAGGTATGCTCACTTGTTCTCTAATTCTAAAATTTACTTTGTGCATGTTATCAATATCGAATAAAGTAGATCCGTCTTAAACTTAATTTTCCGCTGCGTTCACATCTATTTCTATCATGTACGTGGTCGTGTCAGTAAGTTTTCTATTGGTGGGTAGCAATAAGATGTTAGTGGTCTAAGTCGCTATTGTAAAACTTAGATTCTTTCATAGTGGATTCAAGTATACCTTAAGGATAGCTAGGTTAAATCCTCCTCAAGTTTTTTACCGGTTTGGTTTTCTTGTGTCATTATATTTTTGTGTTTTTTATTTCCACACTTTATATTGATATGATTATATGGACTAAGTAATAACTTGACTTATTAACTAGGTTAATCTGGTTGTGTTTTACGGGGTCTAAAAACAAACAAAAAGCCAAATCTCAATGGCCCCTTGCATGCAAAGCCCTAAAATCCAATGCTAAAATCATTTTTTTATTGCCAATTTTTGAAAATTAAGGTTTTAACCAAACAAAGGACTGTCCTCGGACAAGCATTGTGGGGTATCTAACACCTTCCTCACACGTAACCAAATTTTTGGACCTAAGAATCAAGATTTTTTGTCATCCACATTAGATTAGGAAAAATGAACTTTTTCTTAACCTAGGATTGGTAATAAAATCAACTAGAAACAGATAATCGATCACACCTTAGAAAAACACAATGATTGGTGGCGACTCCATTTACCTTTGGTAATCCCTTGAAATTTGGCCTAGATTCCTGCCCTAAAACCAAAGGCAGACCTACCTTCCTCCACTAAGAGAGAGAGCACCCGAAGCTTCGCAAAAACACACACCACCATATATACCGAGAGGGGCCCTCCAACGGGGCCACGCTCGCGCAAGAACTGTCGCCATGGTGGGTGGTCGAACAAAGGCCCACGACGGCAGTGGCGGTTTTTCTGCTTTTGCCTCGATCGAGGTTGGGTGTCGACAGCGGTGCTTTAAAAATGTTGCTGTAGATCCTTATATTTTTTTTTAAAAAAAAAAATTGGCTATAGTAGCATTTTAAGACGCCACTATAGCCAAAAACCACCAAAAAAAAAAAAAAATCGATTACCAAAAATTAAGTTTTTTATTTTTTAAAATTGAAATTTAATTTTTAAAATTTGAAAGAATTAACATTAATGGTTTCAATTTTTTTTAAAAAGATGAACATGAAGAACTCAAAATTTTTTTTTAAAAAATATATATTTTCTTTTCTTTTCTTACACTAACCTTGTAAATCTATCACTCAGTTTTACAAAAATAAAAATACATGCCCCAAAAATTTACAAAACAAATAGACATTGAACATGATTTGCTTATGCGTTGAAACCAAATACAAAACACAAACCCAGATTTTTAGCACCCATATGCAATCAAACATAAAACTCAACACATATTTTCCTATATATTTGAGAAATCAAACACAAACTCAAAGAACAATGAATAAAACCCCATATTTTCACAAACCCATTTATACAGCATCGGCGGCAAAGTGGGAACAGCAGTGTGTGTTCGCTTTTTTGGATCTTCGGCGACATAAGTCAGTGGCAACATGAGTCAAAGGCATGGGTTGGAGGGTTTGATGGTGGGTCGGCAGCAACGTGGATCTGATGGTGGGTCGAAGTGAGAGAGGGATTGAGAGAGTTTTGAGAATAACATGAGAGAGCCTTTTTTTTTGGGACTGCACTAGAGAGAATTTGAGATTTCATAAATGCCAGTGAGAAAGTTTTTTATTTTTATCTTTATTTTTACAAAATATTTTGGAATATTCTAAGATTTGTTTTCTTATTTGTTTGTTTGTTTGTTTGTTTGTTTTTGCTGTTGTTGTTGGTGGTGGTTTTATTTTATTTTTATTTTTATTTTTTACAGAATATTTTAGAATATGCCATAGTTTTCGTTTACACGCGAACCTATTCGGATTTATTTTTAATTTTTTTTTAAAGTTATAGCAGTGTTCACAAACGCCACTATAGGGCCCTACCTTTTTTTTTTTTTTTTCAAGTTCTAAAATTTTTTTTTGAAGCTATAATGGGGTTTGTAAATGCAATTATAGGCCCAGGACCTATAGCAGCGTGTGCAAATGCCACTATATGTACTTATTTTTATTTATTTATTTATTTTTTAGTTTTGAACATTTTTTTACATTTAATTTTTTTTTTTTTTGAAGCTGTAGTGGCATTCTCAATTGCCACTATAGGTTCCTTACCTAAACTTTTTTATTTTTTATTTTTAGCACTGAACGTTTTTTAACTTAAAACAAAAATGAAGCTATAGTGGTGTTTGTAAACGTCGCTATAGGCCCAGGATCTACAATAGCATTTGCTAACCCCGCTATAGGGCTCTTACCTTTTTTTTTTTTTATTTTTTTTTAAATTTTTGAACATATTTTTAATGTTTTTATTTATTTATTTATTTTGTGTTGGGCTATAGCTACGTTTTACAAATGCCACTATAGGCCCTTGCAAAACAAAGGGCTTGTAGTGGCATTTGTAAAATGCTGCTATAGCCCAATCTAAAAACGAAAATAAGGCACCTATAGCAGGGTTTTACAAAAACCACTATAGGCCTTTTTACAAGGACCTACAATGGCATTTTTAAAAGGGCCTGTAGTGGCATTTGTAAAACACAGCTATAGGTCCTTCATATATGTATATATATATATATATTAAAAAAATTTGGTTGGATTTTTTTTAAAGGACCTATAGTGGTGTTTATGAAACGCATCTATAGGTTGTTTTTTAATTTTAATTTTATTTTTTAAGAACCTATGACAACATTTTACAAACACCACTATAGACCCTTGTAAGCTAGGATCTATAGTGGCATTTTTAAAATGCTGCTATAAGCCCAGTGTAGAGCTGCTGAATGGGACTATAGATATGCCTATAGCAGCGTTTTTAGAAAACGTCACTATAGGATACCTATAGTGGTGCCTTTTGCAAACGCCACTAAAAAAATGCTGCTATAGGCAGCTTTTTTTGTAGTGCCGAAAAGACTTTAGCAGCATCAAGGGCTGTGCTAGTAGGAAAATATTTATCCTGAAATACTCGATTGGAGAGTTTTTATTTATCTTGCAAAAGCCTCTAAATTTGTTTTGCAAGCTTAGCGTACCAAGCATAAAAGTTCTCTCTTTTAACAATTTGTCATGGCATGGTTACAGTATTCGATCTCAATATGGTTTGTGATGATTTTATGCCTTCAGTTGTGGGCACAGTTAATTATCAGAATCAAACTGAATAATGAGCAGTTAAGGGTATGTAAACAAATTAACTAATACATAAAAAAGAACAAATTATAAAAAATGACATGGTATTTTATTTAAATGTAAATATACAATTATATTAGATATTGAAATTAATTTTTTTTTAAATTTATTCAAATATAGAATTTAATTATATATATATATATATATATAGAAAAATGGCTGCAAATAAGACTTGAACTTTTATTTATGTGATTCTAAGTCTTTTTTCTTTTAAACTTAAAGTACTTAAAAAGATTAATTAAAGTTCCACACAGACACCAAATATCCCTTCCACACACTTGACTAAAAAGGCAAAGGAAAATGGGATCCACCTGCTACAAATATCCCATTCAGAAAATGCTAGTAACATAAAAACTAAAATATTATTACACCAATTTTTTTATTATAAAATTGTTATTGAAAATTTCTAATGGTAATAAATTGTTACTAAAAGATAAGTGAAAAAATATATATAAAAAATAAGATTCAAGATGAAGAAATTCATAAAATTAGACATTATAAAGTGGGCAACTGAACTATTCCTGAGAAATATTATATTCATAACATTTTTATAACACTTTTACAAAAAATTATTTGTGAAAACTTGTTACTAGTTCTAATTTGCAACTACTATTAAAATTACATTTTTACCCACCATTTATAACCAATATCAACTAATCACCTAGAATTTATTGTGAAAATATTATGAACATAACATTTTTCATATCATTTAGTCAATTCACTTGATTCAAAAACCGAGTTAATTTCAAATATTTTATTTTTTAAACTAAAGACGGGTGATAGCCTACATGGTTGCTTAGGTGGCATAAAAATAAATATTTTAATATCTATGTTAGTCATGCAATTTTTTTTTCATTTAATTTGAGAAAAAAAATGTAGGAATTATTTTGACCCAATACCAAAATATTAAATATTTTAATATTAAATGGACACGTTTGAAACATTATGAATCATTTTGACATTTAAGGCAAATAACAAACATATAATTGGCCATAAATTGATAATATCTTAAGTATGCATCACCAGAGGCTAAAAAAGACTTCCCTGACGATGAATTTGACACATACATAAGCCTATTCATTACAGAATGAAGACACACCCAAAACCACACATACTAATTTCACATAAAAATCCTGAACTGGACAAAATCTCCACTTGTCTTAAAAAAGGAAAAACTCACCTGCTACAAATATCCCATTCAAAAAACGGTACGTCACAAAAATTTAAACAAATTATTGCAGCAACTCACCACACCACATGTCAAGTTATAATTGGGGAAGGTTATGAACCTGAGGTGGCGATGACCAAAATTGCTTAAGTTTTTTGTGGTCTACATTCCTCACAAAATATCTTTCATTCCAAGTTGTCCTGTCAACATAATACCCCACTTCGTGTTCCTTCCACAACGTTTTGTATAAATCCTACGTCTATATATATGTCCTAACTCCCACTCTTCTTAGTTTCTCCAACAAACACCACCCTTAGCTTACTTATATCTACTGCAACACAACTAAGTGAGAAACAAATAGTCTCTTTTTTTAGCGTATTCCATTACTATAAAATAAGACCCTTTTGAGATTTAGCTTTGTTTTAGAAATACATGGTGTTTTAAGACATTTCTTGAATCCATAGTATATCTAATAGGGTTTGATATGTGTTCCACGGAGTCTGAGAGTGGTAGTGCTCGTATGTTGAACTCGTTAGACAAGAAGGTCATGTTAGCTTCCCAGAATCCGAAGAGGCAAGATGGGAGAAAGAAGTTCAAGGAGACAAGACATCCAGTGTATCGTGGAGTGAGGAGGAAGAGCCCACAAAATGGGTTTGTGAAATTCGTGAGCCTAATAAGAAGTCGAGGATTTGGCTTGGGACTTTCCCCACTGCAGAAATGGCAACGCGTGCACATGATGTGGCACTGATTGCACTCCGCGGCCAGTCTGGGTGTCTAAATTTTGCTGACTCGATGTGGAAGCTTCCAATTCCGGCTTCAACGACAGCGAAGGATATCCAAAGGACAGCAGCGGAAGCGGCCAAGGCATTTCGGCCGGCGAAGTTGGATTGAGGTTTTTGGTGGTAGCAGCAATAGTATTAGTGGAGATGGTGGAGGAAGATGTGTTTTTTTTTATGGATGATGAGGCAGTTTTCGGCGTGCCAGGGTTGTTGGAAAAATCACACTTTTCAAACCTAAACCCAAATCAACCAATAACCAAGGCGAAGTTGGATTGAGGTTTTTGGTGGTAGTAGTAATAGTAGTAGTGGAGATGGTGGAGGAAGATGTGTTTTTTTTATGGATGATGAGGCGGTTTTCGGCGTGCCAGGGTTGTTGGAAAAATCCCACTTTTCAAACCTAAACCCAAATCAACCAATAACCAAACACATGACAGGAAATTTTTAATACTAGCATTTTTAATAGAAATTTTCTAGAAATTTTTAATACCATTGTTATCAACTGTGTGATGTCATCTAAACAATGTGTATTTCCATTTGTTTGTTGTTTCAATGAGCCATGTTTGTCTTGTTCAAATTGAGATCAAGTGCAATAGGTATTGCATTGTATGCTGTGGTGCCTAGTCTCCCTGGCACTTCCCTTAGGGACGATGAATTTGGGCTCCAATTAATTTGTTGGTGGGCATCCTTCCACTCCTACTAAATGTTGCCTCAAACGCTACCTTGACAGCCCAAACCTATCCTCCTTTGATCTCTCCTTGCACTTTCCTTTCTTCTCCCTTTCTTCTCCACTTGATTTTTTCCTTCTCTGCGCTTTTCGACCAACCTCTTTCCCATTTGCACTATCTTCCCTTTTAAAGTTTCCCCTTAGTGGGGATCCAAATTATTACTTTTGTATCAGTTCCCATGCAATTCCACTTCTGCCTAGAATCCCAAGGAAAATGATTCATTTTAAGGATTCTCTGGAAACTTGTTATTGACGTCAATTAGCGTTCGTTAGCGAACTTCCCAAAGGCACTAACTGTGCTCAGGGATCCAACCTAAATTTGACCGTCCCCTCATTGGCCTCCCGTGGCCTGAGAGTCGGTATTGAGCCTAACCCGACCCAGATATAGTAGGGCACCCTCAAGCACCAACCTTACATCCTTGCACTTTTATCACTAGGCTGGGCCTATCCCTACATTGTTGGGCTAGTTTTAGTTACCTGCAACAGCCTTGGTTACATGGTAATCTTGGGCCTTGGTTTCTTAGGCCAATATTGGGCCTTGGTTACCTAAGCCCAAGTCCCTACATATGCAATTGCATTTAATGGTTGATATTGAAATTTGAAAAAAAAAAAAAACTTTCAATCTCAACCATTAAATAATATATATTAAAAAAAGTAAAATATTTTAAAATTTAAAATGTAAAATGGTAAAAAAAAAAAAAAAAAATTGTGAAAGAGGAAGGCTATAATTGTACATGTCTTGTTCTTTCAATTTTTCCTTACGTTTAAAAAGCCATTTGTGAATATATTGTACTACTTTTCAAGAATATTTTCATCATTTTTTTTCTCCTACTAACAAGATAATAGTTATTGGAGAGCAAAATTAAGACTTGAATAGAGGGGAAAAAAATAATAAAGAAAAAGAATAAATTGTGATCATAAAATTGAAAATATTGCAATTTATTTTGTAGCTAAAACTAAAATATTATTACACTGATTTAAAAAAAAAAATTGTTATTGACAATTTCTAATGGTAATAAATTGTTATTAAAAATAAGTTAAATATATATATATATATATATACAAATGAAGAAATTCATATATAGATAAAGATATCTCTTTGTTTGAAATAATTCAATCAAGTTTAAAAGAAAACTATTATTACTTTAATTTTTAAAAAAGTAACTTGATTCAAGTAAAAAAATAATAATAATAAAGAATATGAAATTAGACATTATAAAATGGGCAAGTGGACCATCTTTTGATGAGAAGTGCTATGTCCACCACATTTTTATAATACTTTCACCACAAATCATATGTGGTAACTTGTTACTGGTTGTAATTTGAAACCACTAGTGAAATTACTTTTTTACCCATTATTAACAACTAGCCACTTAAGATTTGTTTTAAAAGTGTTATGTAAATGTTATGAATATAGTATTTCTCATTTCTTTTGGTCAATCTACTGGGCTCAAAAACCCAACTAATTTCAAATATTTTATTTTTTAAACTAAAGACGTGTGGTAGCCTACATGGATGCTTAGGTGGCATAAAATTAAATATTTTAATATCTCTGTTAGTCACGCCATTTTTTTTCATTTATCACTTAATTTAGGAATTATTTTGACATAATACCAAAATGTTAAAGATTAAAATATTTAAATAGATACATTTGAAACATCATTTTGACAGACAAGGTAAATGACAAAAGAAAAATGCTAGAACCACACCATTTCACACAACTTTGGCCACAATTTGCCACGTGGCGAGTTGTGAGTGGTAGAGGTATGGTCCCACATGGACCCACCACCACACATGTAGCACTCACAACTCGTTATGTGGCGAGTTGTGGTCAAAGTTGTGTGAAATGGTGTGGTCCTAGCATTGCTCATAGGGCTGTCTATGGGTCAGGTTTTTGCCTAACCAGCAACTAACCCGTAAAAGATCGGGCGAGTGGTTTTTCAACCCGCAATCGACCCATAATAGTAATGGATTCGTCGGTTCGGGTTGCCGGCGAGAGGTGGTCGGTTTCGGGTGAACCTGATTACCATCGGAATCCTTTGAAATGCGACGAGATCCCGTCAGATCCAGCGATATTTTTGCCAAATCGTGATGAGATATCACTGGTTCGGCCAAATTCAATGGTTATTGTGCCAGAAATCAACAAATTTAAGTGAAAAAGTTGCTAGAATCTGGAAAAAAATGGCCAGAATTTGGAAAAAATTGCCAAATTTTGAATGGACTTTGGTTCGAGTTGGGTTTCATGGGTTTTGAAATGAAAAACTGACAACTAACCCACTAGGGTCAAGTTAGTGAGGTCGGAACCCGTGTCCGACCGCTGGAGTTGTCAGATCAAGTGGCAGCAGGTCGGACGGATTGGGCAGGTTGTCGGTTTCCATGGACACCCCTAATTGCTCATGACAAAAACATAATTTGCACCATATTGATAATATATTAAGCATGCATTATCAGCAGCGACATTTAGAATAGACTTCCATCACCCCAATTTGACACATATATACAAATAAATATTCATTAGAGGGTAGAGACACACACCACACATTCTTTTTTTATTTTTGGATAATCACAGACCACACATTCTACTTTCACATGGACAAATTCTTCACATGGGTAAAAAAGGAAAAAACACACCTGTTACAAATATCCCAATGAAAAACTGATAGGACATAGACATTTCAATAATGTTATAACTATAATTTTTATTACAATTTATTCACGGGATAAGTTGTAAGTGATGAAATTATAGATTAACAACTTTTACTCTACCACTTACGACTTGCTACGTGAGTAAATTGTAGCAAAAGTTATGGTCTTAATATTTTCTTAAAAATTTACACAAATTTTTGCCATTGTAACGAATTCTGAGTGAGGAAGATGGGAACCAATATGGACCTGCCACTCACAAGTTTCCATTCCGTGAGTTACTGCCGTGAGTTACGATAAAAATTGGATAAGATTTTGTGGTTGCCACGATTCAAATTGTCAATGAGGGGAGATGGGAACAAGTATGGACCCACCACTCATGTTTCCATGCCGTGAGTCCTGATAAAAATTGGATAAGACTTTGTGGTCACCATGGCTCACAAAATATCTTTCATTTAAAATTGTCGAAACAGTGGGAACTATACTTCACAGCCTGTCAACCTGATATCACACTACGGATTCCTTCCTTTAACGCTTTGTATAATCCTATCGTCTATATATATGTTCCAACTCTGACTCTTCTTAGCTACTCTTTCAACAAACACAAACGCCACTTTGATTACTTATTATATCTACTGCAGTCTGCAGCACAACTGAGTGAGAAACAAAGAGTTTTTTTTAGTGTATTTCACTCCTGTAAATCAAGTCCCTTTTGAGATTTAGCTTTGTTTTAGACATACATGGATGTTTTAAGACATTACTCTGATCCACAATATCTAATGGGGTCTGATATTTGTTCCTGGGAGTTTGCGAGTGGCAGCGATCGTATTGTGAACTTGTCAGACGAGGAGGTCATGTTGGCTTCCCAGAATCCTAAAAAACGAGATGGGAGGAAGAAGTTTAAGGAGACAAGGCATCCAGTATATCGTGGAGTCAGGAGGAAGAATCCGTGAAAATGGGTTTGTGAAATGCGTGAGCCAAATAAAAAGTCAAGGATTTGGCTTGGGACTTTTCCCACCGCAGAGATGGCGGCGCGTGCACATGATGTGGCAGCTATCGCTCTCCGTGGCAGGTCCGGGTGTCTAAATTTTGCCGACTCGGCGTGGCGGCTTCCAGTTCCAGCATCGGCGGCGGCGAAGGATATTCAGAGGGCGGCCGCGGAGGCAGCTGAGGCATTTCGGCCCGCGGAGTTGGATACAGTTTTTGGAGATGAATCGAGATGGAAGTTAAAAAGTGCAGAGGCGGCAGCTGTGGTTGTGGCAGCCGCAGCAGTGGCTGCTACAGCAGCGGCTGCTACAGCAGCGGTAGCAGTGGCTGCTACAGCAGCAGCAGTAGCGGTGGAGATGGAGAAGGAAGGTGTATTTTTTATAGATGAGGAGGCGGTTTTCGGCATGCCGGGGTTGTTGGCATGTTTGGCAGAGGGGATGTTGTTGCCTCCTCCTCATCGTTATGATGGAGATGATATGGAAACTGATACTGACATGTCATTATGGAGTTACTCAATTTGATTAAACTGAATTAAGCTTAATAGTATTGAGCTTAATTCAGCGCCTTCACATAAATAGATAAAAAAACAGCTTAATTTAGCATATAGAATGGTTACTTATCGGGAAGAATTTTTATTTTTCATTCTTATTGTTTTTGATTAATAAGTGCGGTGTTATGGGGAAAATCATAAGTTGTGGGAAAAGCCCCAGAAAAATGCTGCATTATTAATTTATATATGTTGGATGTGAGGGAATATTGGAGATGGCGTAGCCATATTGAACAAAAGAATTATATTCCATTTTCCATAATGTATGGTATAATGGACATTTTTGCAAAATAAGTTTGTACTTTAATATTTAATCTACCCATTTGGGGCATTTAGCCATTTACATCAATATACGAAAGAAAGTTGTTCAACTTCTTATTTTCAATTTTTTTTTCCATCTGATGATGCCGAAAAAACCACCAGTGAGCCACACGGTCCTCGCATACTCGAAACAACACCTGCACAACACAAAAGCTGAAGACCTTAAGAGGAGTACCGGTATGGTACCGGCCAAATACCCTCCGAAGGTCAAGTTAGAACTTCTCACAACTCTAAAGTGCTAGAGCGGGGTCAATTATGCGTACCTCGGCTTATGAGGGTATTGGGGTTTTTATAGTAGTAGAGGGTAGACCTTTCTTCCTTGGAGTAGAAGTCTTTTCCTTATAGGAATCCTTATGCGCGTAGATTGCGGAATCCTTTCCTTATAGGACTCTGATACTGGGCGTGGAATACAAGCAATTTCCCTAAAACCCATGCGTGGTGACCAAGTCATGGTTTTCATAGAACCGTCGGCCTTAAAACCGTCAGCTTGCACTTTCCCCTTCAGCTGGGTTGGCGTCAGCTTCTCGCTACGTTCAGTAGCCTAGGGGCTCCAAATTAGCTTATGAGGGTATTGGGGTTTTTATAGTAGTAGAGGGTAGACCTTTCTTCCTTGGAGTAGAAGTCTTTTCCTTATAGGAATCCTTATGCGCGTAGATTGCGGAATCCTTTCCTTATAGGACTCTGATACTGGGCGTGGAATACAAGCAATTTCCCTAAAACCCATGCGTGGTGACCAAGTCATGGTTTTCATAGAACCGTCGGCCTTAAAACCGTCAGCTTGCACTTTCCCCTTCAGCTGGGTTGGCGTCAGCTTCTCGCTACGTTCAGTAGCCTAGGGGCTCCAAATTACCGTCAGTTAGACTTGGGAACTTCAGCCCGTCGGTTTTGTCTTGATCTAGTCAGCATGCATTCCTCCACGCTTGGCCTACAGCATTCGTCATAACAAACCCGTCAGCCAGAGCAGAAGCTGACGGGTTAGGCTCATGGTACCTGCTATAATTCTTCCATATCACCATCCAAATTTCTAAGAACAAAAAAAATAAAATAAATAATTAACCAAACATTTTTGTCTTGCATACAAGTTTCAGCTAAAGAAGGAAGTGAATTAGCAGAATAAGGCCACAAAGCACCCAATTCGTTGACAGAGACGGAGAGAATTATGAAAAGAAATGAAAAACAATACAAGAAGAAGAAGAAGAGAAATACAGAGAAAAAAAAATGGAGAAAATGAAAGAGTTCTTGATGAAATTCAGTTATAGATTCTTCATTGATTAGCACTGATTACAGACTCCAATATATATACAATAATCAATTCCGTAGGATGTGGAACCACTAACAACTGTAGCAGAAACTCCTCTGATGCTGACACGTGGACAATTTCATAAATGCTGACACTTGGACTCGCATTAGTAATAGATTCAACTAACTTAAACTACTGTAGTTTATAACTTTACGACAGGTTGTTTAGACTCTGCCTTAGTCTCTGCCTTTGCAGATAATAGATTATTATTCTCAAAAAAAAAAAAAATAATAATAATACATCATTCTTCCTGACCAATAAAGATTTTATAAACAAGACATTAAAAATAATGGCACATTTAATATGGCAATAAGGCTGGTATCAAATGTTCAAAAATAGAGTCTTTTGGTCCTGATAATTTCTTCTATTAATTGACTGAATTTCCTTATTTTGACCAAAAAGAGGGGCACTCTAATGGCTTGTTTGGAAGTTTAGAGAGGGAGGAGAGTAGAGGGGAGTAGAGGGAAGGAGAGTAGTGGGGAGGAGAGTAGAGGAGAATGATTTACCTCCACCTTATTTGGATGTTTTTAAAATTAATAAGGGGGAAATGATTAATTAGCCATTTCCCTTGTGTAATTTTGTTAATATAATAAGGGTAAATTAGGTAATTTACTTGATCAATAGTTTATGTGCTCTATTCCCCCTCCAAATCTCTCCAATTTGGGGGAATTAAAATTGGGGGGCTAGAGGGAGTCCAAACCCCTCCAAACTCCTTCAAACCCCTCCCCCTCATCCTTTAAAAAACTTCCAAATAAGGTAATTGCATTACTCTCCCTCCCTCTACTCTACTCCCCCTCCTTTTTTAAATATCCAAACATGCCATAAAGTTGCAGAGACCAACAATACCAGCAAATAATACAGTTAAGATGCTGGCTTGCTTTTTTAAGAGACAAAATATCCTGCCTGAGGGAGGCTAGCTTCACAACATTCTCTTGATGAATGTGATTAGGAACCTTCTTTTTTGGTGGCCAAAAGCACTCACTGCCTTGGACAGCTTATCATGTAGCCTGAAAAATAAAAAAATTTAACCATTATTAGGCTACAACATACAATGCCGCGTATAAGAATAAAAGTATTGAAATAGTTTAGAATCGAATTGGAACAATTGATGCTGGTATGATCTTTCTGTGCCTGGCAATAAAGCGGCCTCAAAATCACCATTAAGCCTTTTCATTTTCAGGATATAGCCCTTCTATTCTAGGATTCTAGAAGATCATTGCATAATCGTACTCATAAAAACTACTCTTAATGCTATAGAACCAATGGAAAAGCTTTAAAAAATTTAAAATCAGGTTTAAAGTTGTAGTAGTACCTATTTAAAAAGTTTAAAATCAGGAATCTACTGTAATAGGCATATCTTGATCAAAGATGATACAAATTCAGTTCGGTAGATGCTTATAAATAAGTTTACTCAACAGCAATACCTGAAACTATTGAGTCACTCATACACAAACAAAAGTTGATCCTAAAAACAAATGAAGAGGATTCTTTTTTTAAAGATTGATTCCATGTACCTTTCCCATCTTTCATTTGAAAGTGACATGAGAGATTTCACTGCAGAATCTACAAGATCCATCTAATATTCCACTGTTTCATTTGTCCAGCCCTAGATTAAAACTTAGACAAAAGGGTAAGAATATTCCTTGGAACAGCTATATGGGAAGAGTTTTGAAAGATGTACAGTCCTCCAAGTTTTTCACCCAGTCCAATCATCCTCCACGGCAGCAATTCCTATATGAAAAAAAGGTGGAAAGGAAAACGCAACATCAATGTAGTTTGTGAGTTAATTTGCTAATGGAGATGAGGTTGAATATTAAATAAGGAACACATAACACATTTTCTAGTGTTAAATCAGAAGAGAGCCGCACTGTGCCTATATGAGTCACCATCACTGATTCCCTCCATTAGGTAATTTCACAGTGACATGTGTAATGGAAGTAATAGTGGTGAGGAACTTGGTTGGATAGACCACGTGGTCAGTTGCCCCACTATCAATTATCCAATCATGAGGTGTAACATGAATTGTATCTACCTTTTGAGAACTAAAAACTGAATGCTCTAAAAACTGCTAGTGGATTCAGCAATGCCAAGAGCTGCTAATACTATACCTCAATAGCTGTGGAAACATTGTTGGCTGCATCTAGCTTGGGAACCAAATTTCTAATTTCTACCTTTAGCCATGAAAGAACCATGTTATTGCACTTCTTTCATGAAGTATAGGTTGGATGTGAGGAATCTTTAGGCTCTGCGATAAATCCATTTATAAATCCTGTAAGGTTGAATTTAATCAACCATTTTGTTGGTTTATTTTGTGCCATTTTGCTGGCTTTATTCCGTGCCATTTTACTTGTAATTTAGCATTTAGAAACCCTGTATTTAGGTGGGAATCATTTAAGGGTAGTGTGTGAGAGAGTGTAAAGAAAGGCTCAAGAGTGTGCAACTCAGCAAGGCCTCGCGACTGGCTCGCAGCTTGCAAGTCGCCAAAAGAGGCACACGTGTGAAGCATATAGAGGAGCTGAAGAGTCACTCCAGCTGTTGCACTACAGGACAAAACTTCTAGCTGGCCAGGCCGTTATCTCATGACTCAGTCAAGTCGCGAGGCTAAGTCGCCAGTCCACTCTGTTTAGAAAAAACTGATCTTTCGCATTCCAAACACACACCAGTATAAATACCACTTATACCCATATATTGCAAAGAGCTTTTAGAAAGAATTTTGAGAGAAAAACAAGATTTACTCATCCACAATCTTCATCCTTGTTTCTCTAAATTCTTCTACTCTCACCCTCTTCATTGATACATCCTTGAAAGGTACATTTAACCAAATATTTTTCTCATCATACCTATATCTGTGAGAAGGTTATTTGGTGCTTGAGAATCAGTTAGGAAGGGACCAATTGATATTGGTTGATGCTATGGGTTATAGCGGAATCCGGTAAGCTAGAAAAGACAAAGGTTCGGCGTAACCTCGTTGAAGCAAGAAGCTTGGAGGGCTTAGGTACTCTAGGTAGATTAGACTTGGAGGGTCTTCTGCTGTTCATGTATCCCAACTTCATTCACTAGTGGATTATTGACCGCTTGGAGGGCGGTGGAGAGGTTTTACGCCGAGGACTTTGGTTTCCTCTTCGATAACACATCACTGTGTTGTCTTTGTGTTTGCATCTTTCTTTCCTTAATCTTTGATATTTAATTTTTGTTGTGGTTGTGATTTTATTTGGTTTAGATTGTTTTTATCAATTCTGTTTTAGCTTATCTTCATATTCTGCACATACATTGTTTGATAATAAGTTTGAATTGGTAATTTGTAATTTGGAGGTCTAATGTTCAAGATGTTTTACACACTATTTGAACATTCAATTGGTATTGGAGTGGGTGCACTTGCTGTGATTTAATTACCTTAGTGCGATCCTTGACCCCGTTTGAGATGGATTGGTCTCAATCTGTAAATGTTTTACCATATTTTGATTGTAGCAACTATGTCTTTTGGAAAGTTAGGATGATGACATTTTTGTGTTCAATTGATGATACTGTTTGGGATACAATATATGTAGGATGGACTAAGTTGGAGGCCACCAAATCCACTTGGGATAAGGCAGCACTTGCAGTAGCTAACGCTAACAGTAACAGTAAAGCTTTGAATACAATTTTTTTGTGGTGTTTATCCAGATGAGTTTCTTAGGATTTCTCACATAACAGTTGCCAAGAAGGCGTGGGAGATATTGAAGACCACCTATAAAGGCACAAAGAAGGTGAAAGATACTAAGTTGCAGATGTTATCCACTCAGTTTGAAGAGCTGAAAATGAATGAAGATGAATCGTTCGACTCATTCTATAGCAAGCTGAATGAGGTGGTTGTTGGCAAGTTCAACTTGGGTGAGAAAACAAAGGACTTAAAGATAGCCAGGAAAATCCTTCGATCATTGCTGGAGAGCTTCTGTGCAAAAGTTATAGCAATTGAAGAGAGTAATGACCTTAATGATATCAAAGTTCAAAAACTAATTGGCTCACTTCAAACTTATGAGTTATCATTGCCATCACAAAGAAAAAGCAAATCCCTTGCTCTTAAAACGATCAAATTGAATGTTCAAATAGTGTGTAAAACACCTTGAACGTTTAGAGTCCTAAATTACAAATCACCAATTCAAGCTTATTATCAAACAATGTATGTGCGAATATGAAGATAATCTAAAACAGAATTGATAAAAACAATCTAAACCAAATAAAATCACGATCATAGCATAAATTAAATGGCAAAAATTAATGGAAGAGAGATGCAAACACAAAGAAAACACAACGATGTGTTATCGAAGAGGAAACCGAAGTCCTCGGCGTAAAACCTTTCTGCCGCCCTCCAAGCAGTCAATAATTCACTAGAGAATGAAGTTGGGATATATGAACAGCAGAAGACCTTTCAAGCCTAATCTATCAAATGTACCTAAGCCCTCCAAATTTCTTGCTCCAACGAGGTTGCGCCAAACCTTTATCTTCTCTAACTTACAAGATTCCGCTATAGCCCATAGCATTAACCAATATCAATTGGTCCATTCCTAACTGCTTCCCAAGCACCAAATAACATTCTCATAGATATGAGTATGGTGAGAAAAAGATTTGACAAAATGTACCTCTCAAGGATGTATCAATGGAGAGGGTGAGAGTAGAGAAATTTGGAGAAACAAGGATGGAGATTGTGGATGAGTCAATCTTATTTTTCTCTAGGGTTTTTCTCTTAAAATTCTCTCTAGAAGCTCTCTACAATACGTGGGTATAAGGGGTATTTATACTGGTGTGTGTTTGGAATGCGAAAGGTCAGTTTTTTCCAAACAGAGTGAACTGGCGACTTGGCCTCGCGACTTGACTGAGTTGTGAGATAATGGCCTGGCCAGCTGGAAGTTTTGTCTTGTAATGCAACAGCTGGCATGACTCTTCAGCTCCTCTGCATGCTTTACACGTGTGCCTTTTTTGGCAACTTGCAAGCCAAGAGCTAGTCACGAGCTCTAGTCGCGAGGCCTTGCTAAGTTGCACACTCTTGAACATTTCTTTATACTCTCTTATACACTATCCTTACATGATTCCTACCAAAATACAGGGTTTCAAAATGCTAAGTTACAAGCAAATTGGCACGGAATAAAGCCAACAAAATAGTTGACTAAATTCAACCTTACAATCTCCCTCCTTTGGCTATTCCGTGACAAAACTCTAAAACAAACTCTAAACTTAATATGTGAGTTGGGAATAGTTGAATATAACTCACTCACACCTAACTCTAGAATCTGTGTAGCTTTTGACAAGAACAAGTATCTCCTGAAAAACAACAACACTGTATGATCATTGTATGCTGAAAACTTGTAATGCATATGAAGCAAGCACAATGCGATCAAGGAAAATAGATTAAAGTAATAAAGCATGACTTGACCAAAAAAGAAAAATCACTATAAATAGTGACCACAATGCTCATTCACATAAGGAATGAACATCCAAACATACAAGCTAATAAGTTCAATGCAAAGTATCATTTGCATGTCCAACACTCAACCAATACAACAACACAAGGTAATTGTATTAAGGATATAAAATCCAACAAGGGCACAAAAGTGATGTACTTAAAGAAAATGCATAACATTTAGCAACAAGTACTAGGCTACAAAGTATAGGTATAAAACACAAAGTACTGAATATTAAAATTTAAACATATATACCAAAGTTTCAAAAGCAAAGTACCAAAAGCTTTAAACAGTAGCACAATGTAAATACCAAGAGTTATAAACATTATAAACAAATAAACTAAACCAAGACAAGTCAAAAGTAAAGTATGTGAGTATGTATCAGTATTCTTCTTCTGAGCTCACATAACTCCCTTTTTCAATATGCACACTTCCCATTCTCGTGTTGTCCAAAGATATGAAGTTTGTGAAAGCTAAGGAACTAGTGGTAGAAACTTCAGTTGTTGAGAAAGTGAAGTCGAAAAAGAAGAGGAATGTGACTGACCAACGGTTCTTGACTAAGCCTCCTAACCAATTAGTGGTCAAGCCTAAGGCTCAACAAAAATCACTCCCAAAGTCACAAAGAGGTCCAAGAGCTCAACATTTCTACCATCATTGTGGACTTTAAGGACACACTAGACCAAATTGTTATAAGCTTAGAGTATTGAAGAATACAAGTGATCAGAGGTCAAGAGGACCGAGAAATGACAAAAGGAATTGAGTTGTTGAGCAATCAAGAGGTTGAGATGGTGATTCCGGAGTGATGGATGTAATGAAGATGATTGATGCATTCACCATCTGTTTGGCAAGCTTCTCCAGAAGGTTTGACAGCCATAACTCTTGTACCCAAATTCTAGGGATATTACCCTAAATGCACGTGTCGTGTGGGTGAAAAGGGGTACTCATGTATAAATATTATAACATGTCCATGTATTAATACTTCATATGCTTTGTGACTTTGATTAGTTGTGTACTTTTTGTTTTTGTTCCAGTTTGTGTTGAAAAATTTGTGTTTGTTTGTTTGCAATTGTTTTAAATGTTTTTACATTTTTTTTTGGGCAAAAAACACATTTTCATTCCTACATTTTCACGTGATTCCCACTTTGGTCCCTATCTTTTATTTTTACTGCTTTTAGTCCCTAAAATCAAAAATGCGATCTCATTTTTGTCCTTACCGTCAGTGCCCTAACGGTAAAGTCCTAGGTGGCAGACGGAACACCTTATTGGCTGACGTGGCGCTGATGTGGCACTAATGTGGCGATTAAAATATTATTAAAAAATATTATTTGGCATTTTTATATGCCACGTCAGTATTTTAATTTTTTTAAAAATGCCACATCAGAAAATTTAAAAAAAATTAAATTTAAAGAAAACCTTAAATCTAATTAATTTAAAATTTTAATTAAAATGCTTTCTCAAAAAAAATTTTAATTAAAATTTTATTTTCTTAATATTCATGAACTTCAACTTCCTCTTCGTGTTCTTCACATACTAAACCCAGCAACCAAGAACCATATCAGAAGATCACAAACAAAAATAGGAAGAAAAAATTAAATTAAATACTAAGAAGAAATTTTCTTGATGTTCTTCCCAAATCCAAGAAGCAACCAAACCGGTTTTATAAAACAAAAAAGCAGAAACAGAAACAGAAACACATGGCTTATAATTTCCCAGATCTACATCAAACCCACTTCTACTACTAACGAATTCAGATCACAAACCAACCTACGTTTTTTTCGCAATGTCAGATCTGACGTTTTCGGAGCCTGAAATATTCATTTCTTCAACACAAACCTGAAATCTTCCAAACTCTCTCTATCTCTCTTAGTTTCTTTGAACACTCCAAAACCTTGAACTTTTGCAATTTCTGATTCAGAATTCAAAAATATCGGATCCAAAAATGTATGGACAGAGCTCTACAGAGTCTGATTTTGCTCTTCTTGAATCGATTTGCCAGCATCTACTAGGCGAGACTGAAGTGGGTTCTTCAGGAAACGGTCCAATTTTTGGTTGGAGCTCCAGTTTCGGTAGCTTGTATCCTTGTCTCATCGAAAACTAGGGCGAGTTGCCACTCGAAGAAGATGATTCGGAGGACATGATGCTCTACGGCGTTCTCCGTGACGCCGTCAATGTTGGCTGGGTTCCATTCCCTTCTCTCGCTCCAGTACCTACTTAGTCTTTCAATTTCCGGTCCCAAGTAATAAAATCAGAACCCGATATGTTCGTTTCGGTAAAATCTGAGCCCGAAATCTTAACATCAGTGAATAGATGGGTTCCCCCCCAACTATCTCCTCTTCCTCCGACAAGTCTTGCAACCCGTTTTTTATTTTATGGGTTTTTTGTGTGTTTGTTTCCCAAGAAAATTTCTGGGTTTATGGGTTTGCTAGAGATTGGGTTAGTTACTGTGTTTATGGGTTTGTTTCTTGGATTTATTTTTTGTTTTTCTGGATTTGATGGAGATTGGGTTTGGTTGTTGGATTTGGATTTGGGGTTTGCTAAAGATTGGTTTGGTTGCTTCTTGGATTTGGGAAGAACATATTTCTTCTTAGTATTTAATTTAATTTTTTCTTCTTGTTTTTGTTTGTGATCTTCTGATATGGTTCTTGGTTGCTGGGTTTAGTCTGTGAAGAACACGAAGAGGGAAGTTGAAGATCATGAATATTAAGAAAATAAAATTTTAAATTAATTAGATTTAAGGTTTTTCTTTAAATTTAATTTTTTTTTTAATTTTCTGATGTGGCATTTTAAAAAAAAATTAAAATGCTGACGTGGCATATAAAAAATGCCAAATAATATTTTTTAATAATATTTTAATCGACACATCAGCGCCACGTCAGCCAATAGGGTGTTCCGTTTGCCACCTAAGACTTTGCCGTTAGGGCATTGACGGTAGGGACAAAAACGAGATCGCTTTTTTGATTTTAGGGACTAAAAACGGTAAAAATAAAAGATAGGGACCAAAGTGGAAATCACGTGAAAATGTAGGGACGAAAATGTGTTTTTCGCCTTTTTTTTTTTTGTCAATCTTTTCTTCTTTTATGTCAAAAATCCAAAAACACATAAAAAGTATAAAATTCAAAAAGTTTGATCGACATTATTGTGTTTTGTCACAAGCGTGTTTTGCTTTGTACCTTTGTGCTAATGACTTTGTGCATTTATAAGCGTAGCTTGTTTTCAATGCACTCATATCATTGTGGAAAAAATCTTGAAATCTATGTGACTGTTGTAGATAGATCTTCAAACTTGTCATGAATGATTAGTCAATGGTTTTGTTGATCTTGAAACTTGCATGGACTTGTGCCTATATATCTTCCCACTCATTTTTTTTTTTTAAAGAGCTCAACAAATGTAAATCTCAAAATGAAAAGAGATAATGAGTTGCAAAAGCCTTCGTACATACTAGTATTTGATTAAGAAAAAGGGAAAGCGACTTTTGTGAAAAATGTATGATGCCCAAAAAGCCAAAAGCTAACTCATCAAATTGAAATATAAAAAAATTTAGGCATCGATCTCAAAATGAGATGTATTGATTCAAAATGATCAAATGATATGATGTAGATGGAGCCAAATGAAAAGTTTCATAATGATGTTATCAAGTTTTATGAGAGGTCATAAATGTATATTTCTATAATTGAGATAGGTCACTTTTCCTCGTGCTAATTGTGTATGTCTTGGTTGAATTGATCATTAAAACTTCACATTTGACTGAGGACTATCTCATCTTTGATACCCACACACATCACACATATCTATGTTCAATGAATGCCTTATTCTTTTGTGTGATTGTACTTGATTAAATGTGTTTCACATAATTTTTATTGATCAAACACAAAAAGATTTTTTAGTGTTTTAATTGTTTTTGAAAAGTCTTTTGTTTTGCAAAAATATCAAAAAATTCAAAAACAGTGTTGCCCTGTTCTAGCAACTTGGTCGTGGGTCATTCCAGTCGCATGCCCCTAGTCGTGAGCTTACACAGAAGATTTTCGTGACTCACTAGCGGGTCAAAGTCCTAGTCGTGAAAAAGACTTAGAAAATTTTTCCAAAAATTTGGTTTTTAGATTACTCGCAACTTAGTTTTGCGACTTGCACACAGGTGGAAGCTTAAGTTGCGAGTTTACTCAGAAGTTTTCCCGGCTCCCCACGCGACTTACTCACGGGTGAAACTTCCAGTTGCGAAAAACACTTAGACAAATTTTTCAGAATTTTGTCTCTAAGGTGTTTGGCGACTTGTTTGCGACTTGGTTCAGTCATGAAAAATGCGTGTTTTGTGCCTTAGGGATAGTTTTTAAAAAGTTTTCAGTTTTCCCCGAACATTTTTTACTGTTCATTGTCTTGTTCGTTCAACTCTCTCACAAACTCACCGTGTTTCACTCTCTAATCCACCATTTTCTTCATCATCTCGACTTCAATATTCAAGAAAAGGTATGGGTTCTTCATTTTTCTCAAAGTACTTCTTGATTTTAACCCGTAAATGCTTGGATTTTCAATTTTTAATGAATTTTTTGAAAATCTTATGTCTCGAATATAAGTTGGGTATTTTTGTTTGAGTTTATTTATTGAGTTTTGTTGACATTGATTAGTTGTTGCTTGATATACTTGTTTCGTGCATGTTTCTCATTTTTTAATAGTATATCATGTTTGTACTGTGCTGTGCAGATCATTCTCTTTGTAATTTGTCTCAAAGACAATTACATGTGCATTTGTGGATTTCATAGACTACATTGTGCTTAGTTGTGCCTGCACACTCATCACATTTGCACACCACTTGCACCATTGTTGTTTATACTTAATTACATGATGATAATCTGCATAATTGGTTTGTTTACCTCGTGTAAGTGCTATGTCTTTCTCAATGATAATGTGTGTTTATTCCATGGACTAACTTGGATCTAATCAAGTTTATGTTTGTGTCTTGTGGTTTTGCACTTGGTTCTCAGCTATGTGTATGTTATTTTGCAGATGTCTCATCACTCCTCTTGAGGAAAAGATCCTGTAATTGATGTTCCATCATCTCCTATTTCAAAACAGACTCGAAATTTGTCTCCAGCTTTAAACATTGAGAAATTCAGGATTTCACTCGATTCACAGACTTTCGAAAGAATTTTTAAAGATGCTCCTACTGTGGTGGAAAAGGTTGTAAAAATTTGATACCCTGAGAACAACATTTATTCCTAGGATCTTTAAAGCAAAAGATTGGGCTGATCTATTCGGGAACTTAGAGGACTCGACCGATGAATTAGTTAAGAAGTTCTATTCAAATGCTAGATACACAGAAGTTGAGTTGATATGTTGGATACGAGGAAAGGAGTTCAACATTAATCCAGACTACATTGCGAAGGTTCTTCGTATCAATAGACTGGTAAATGCAGACCTCACTCCATATGATGATAGACATCCTAAGGTTCAAGATATTCTTCAAATTCTTGGGCTAGATCATTAGGTCTCATCTAAAGGCACGTCCATTGGAACAGCAAAGTTTGCACCTAATCTGACGATTCTCAAACTGATCATGTTCTTCAATCCTTACCCATTCTCGAACACTGCATTCATCAACCTTGGACGAGCACAATTCCTATGTGATCTCATCACCAGAGTTTCGATTGATATCTGTTCCCACATTTTTCAGACCATTGGGAAAACAGCAGCTAGATCAACAATAAGACCATGCCTTCCTTTTTGTAGTCTTCTCATGAAGATCATGGTCCTTGAAGGTGTTCGTCCACCAACAGATGGAACAAATTGACACATTTTTTACCATTATCCATGATATCACTTCAAGCAAGTATGAGTCACTCCTTTAAAGCACCCAAAAGTGAATTGTTTCATCTTGCTACCTCTTCGAGTCATTGCTCAACCGCTCATACTACGCCTATGCATCCTAAATCTGCATCTCCTCATACTCCTGAGTTGCGAATGATGAGCACTCGGCTTACACCTTCTACCTCTCAAGATGACAGAATGAGCACTTTAATAGAGGGTCTGTATCAATGTATTTTCGGATTTGAAAGATCTCTCAACTCCACCAACAATCAAGTTCAAATGCATCTCACTACTATTGAGACACAGTTAGATGCTATTCAACAAAAGCTAAAGAATAGCCTTTAACTATTTGTGCCAAAAAGGGGGAGAGATAGCATATAGTAAGGGGGAGAGCAACACAAGAATGAGAAGTATGCATATTGAAAGGGGGAGTTGTATGAGCTCAAAAAAAGAATATAGATACATACTCACATACTTTACTTTTGACTTGTCTTGGTTTAGTTTATTTGTTTATAATGTTTATAACTCTTGGTATTTACATTGTGCTACTGTTCACTTTTATACTCTTGTTGGATTTTATATCCTTAATACAATTACCTTGTATTGTTGTATTAGTTGAGTGTTGGACATGCAAATGATACTTTGCATTGAACTTATTAGTTTGCATTTTCGAATGAGCATTGTGGTTACTATTTATTGTAATTGTTCTTTTTTGGTCAAGCCATACTTTATTGCTTTAATCTATTTTGCTTGATCGCATTGTGCTTGCTCCATATGCATTACAAGTTTTCTACATACAATGATCATATTGTGTTATTGTTTTTCAGGAGATACTTGTTCTTATGGTTTAAGAGCTACACAAATTCTAGAGTTAGGTGTGAGTGAATTATGTTCAACTGTTCCCAACTCACATGTTAAGTCTAAAGTTTATTTTAGGGCTTTGTCATGAAATAGCCAAAGGGAGAGATTGTAAGGTTGAATTTAATCAACCATTTTGTTGGCTTTATTTCGTGCTAATTTGTTTGTAATTCAGCATATAGAAACCTTGTATTGAGGTGAGAATCAGGTAAGGGTAATGTGTGAAAGAGTGTGAAGAAAAACTCAAGAGTGTGCAACTCAGCAAGGCCTCATGATTGGCTCGCGGATTGCAAGTCGCCAAAAGAGGCACACGTGTGAAGCATGCAGAGGAGCTGAAGAGTCACGATAGTTGTTACACAACAGGACAAAACTTCTAGTTGGTCAGGTTGTTATCTCGCGACTCAGTCAAGTCACGAGGCCAAGTCGCCAGTTCACTCTATTTGGAAAAAACTGACCTTTCGCATTCTAAACACACACTAGTATA
Source organism: Quercus suber (assembly GCF_002906115.3). Classification (NCBI taxonomy): domain Eukaryota; kingdom Viridiplantae; phylum Streptophyta; class Magnoliopsida; order Fagales; family Fagaceae; genus Quercus; species Quercus suber. Next base: position 922,427 of record NW_027069688.1, on the reverse strand, counting down.
AATACCCCTTATACCCACGTATTGTAGAGATCTTCTAGAGAGAATTTTGAGAGAAAAACCCTAAAGAAAAACAAGATTGACTTATTCACAATCTTCATCATTGTTTCTCCAAATTCTTTTACTCTCACCCTCTACATTGATACATCCTTGATAGGTACATTTAGCCAAATCATTTTCTCACCATACTCATATATGTAAGAAGGTTATTTGGTGCTTGGAAAGCAGTTAGGAAGGGACCAATTGATATTGGTTGATGCTATGGGTTATAACGGAATTTGGTAAGTTAGAGAAGACAAAGGTTTGGCACAACCTCGTTGGAGCAAGAAGCTTGGAAGGTTTAGGTACATTGGGTAGATTAGGTTTGAAGGGTCTTTTACTGTTCATGTATCCCAATTTCACTCTTTAGTGGATTATTGACTCTTTGGAAGGCGGTGAAGAGATTTTACCCCAAAGATTTTGGTTTCCTTTTTGGTAACACATTGCTATGTTGTCTTTGTGTTTGCATCTCTCTTCCCTTAATATTTGCCATTTAATTTCTGCTGTGGTTGTGATTTTATTTGGTTTAGATTGTTTTTATCAATTCTATTTTAACTTATCTTCATATTCCGCACATACATTGTTTGATAATAAGCTTGAATTGGTAATTTGTAATTTGAGGATCTAAATGTTCAAGGTGTTTTACACACTATTTGAACATTCAAATCCTACTTTGTTCTTTGCATTTGAAGCAACAATCACCAATTTACTCCAAGTATTATAATTCTCTTTAGTTAAAGGCTGAGCAACCAAGACAAGCCTTGGATTATCACCACTTGGCAAGTGAAAAGGACTCGAAGTGTCTTTTCTAAATGGAGTACCAGTCGAAGAAGATGAAGATGCAAATAAAGACATTGATAGGTCTTAACAGAAATCAATAAAAAGGTGTTAAGAGTAAAGTCACAAAAGCAGAGCTTCAACGGTTAGTTTTTCCAACAGCTAGGACAGCCTTCTTAATATCTGAAGCAGAATGGCGTCGTTCTATTTAAAAACAGTGATGTAATTGAACTTAGTGAAACATTGTTGTATTTGCTCTTCTTTGATTAATTGTTTCTTAGCTTCATTAGAACAGGTCATTAGGTAGTTATGACACTTAATCCTTTCTTGCTTTTCCTCCACTCTTTACGGATCTATCTCGATATATGGGATTTTAGTTGAGCAGTTATTGATTTTCTTGTAATATATATATGGTACATCAAGGGTAATGAATAGTTAGTGTGAACATTCTCCCAAAATTCTCTATTCTTTCCTCATCTCTCTCTCTGAACTTTTTCTCTAATTTTCTTGCTTCTCACTATGTGTTTTCTGTGTGAACACCATTATTATTGTGTTTTCAAGCTTAGTTTGATTCTTATCATGGTATTAGAGTAGCAATCGTTCCAAACATCAATTGCAGTAACTACTTCAGTTTCAACTTCTACAACTGTGCCTTCAACCTCCATAACCATGTCTTCAACTTCTACGTCCACCTCCATCAATCTCACTAATCAGCCTCTCCTATTACTGTCGAATATGTCAAACATGATGGTCTTGGGTCTAATGCATCATGATATCGATAATCGTAAAAATGTGAATAATTTTTTTCTTCATTTTTATGTATTGTTTATTGTAACTTATTGTAACATATACAGACATTATATAAATTTATTAAAAATTATAAATATATATATATATATATATATATATTGTAGGGACTCAGTTTGGATTATTAAAATTCAAATCCAATAAAAAAAAAAAAATATATATATATATATATATAGAGTAAGGTTATAGTCTTAAGCTCCAACCAATTTTGTAACTAAACTAGTAATCTTTGTCCTAATAAATTAATAATGGGAAATGCTACCAGATGTCATTAGGGTAATGATTAATAATCCGTTTAAAACAAATTAATTAATATTTTGACAGCTTTTTCTATTTTCTATAAAAGTGATGTCAAGACTTTCCTAAAATAGATTGTTAACGAATGCCTTAAGAGCACCCATTAACATGACTCGTTAATGATATAAGGTTTGATTGTTATAGTTAACATGCTTTCTTTTCTACCTTGGTTTTTTTAATTGATTCAACTTATTTTTTAAAACAAAATAAGTTGATAAAAATAAATTCATATAGTGTCCATTTGAAAATTGCATATTTTTAGTAGTTTATTTGTATAATGTGAGTCAAAAAAAAGCTAAAAATTAGCTTATTTTTAAAAGTTGAAATTTACTGTAATAAATTACTTGGCACGATCGATGAAGAGAGGAACCTCCAATTATATTATTTCAAATAAAATTTAAAATAAAAAATAGTGTTGGAATTACAAACATTGGATAATTTAGGCAAAAAATGAGCTTATGATCAGTTGTCATAAGATATCATTTTTGGTTAGCTTAATGTCCATATAGGAATTGTTTATTTTCTGTAATTTATAGTGTTTATCAAAAGATATAATTTTTGGTAACTTTTATGTTAAATGTGTTAAAAAAAAAACTAAAAATTATATTATTTGTAAATAAATTGAGACTGTAGGGACTTAGTTTGGATTGACCCTGAGTTTTGCTGGGTTTTCAGCCCAACAATCCCCAAACAATAAATTTATAGAGAGTGAGTTAAAGGTTTAGGTGCTGGCCATCGATCACCATGCATGGACTTTCTATATAAAAAAAATTGCCAAGAGTTTCTTTACAAATGGGGGGATGCTCCTCGGCCCATGGCCGAGGAGGCCCTTTTCTTCTTTCTTTCCCCCTCCCCCCCCCCCCTTTTCTTTCTTTACTTGCCTTTCTTATATAGTTTCCATCTACCTATCTCCTTATCCCATCTGTTGATCATCCATTTGCCTTTCTTCTGGCCGTCCGTCCCATCAGAGGCCTTATCAGTACTCAAGTGGTTCACTCTGATCAACGTTGCCCTGCCAAGGGGTTATATCCCCATTAATGCGGCCAGAGGGGTTAGGTGAATGCATTAAGTGCGAATGTGATAGCTTGCTCTGAGCTTATCCCCTCCCGAAAGTTATCCTTAGAATGCCAAGGACAAACAGGTCATCGGCATGGGTCACAATAGAGGTTTTTCCTGACTTAGCCTTGGCTGGTCAGTCCTCCTCGGCGCTGTCCTTGGGCTTACCATCCGATGGGTCGAGGCTATCAGGCCCACGGGCCCCACAATAGCCCCTCAAAACCCTGCTGCACGTTCCCTCGGGCGGGGAGGAGGGTTTTGACACCTGTGGACTCTCTAGATGAGTCGCCTCACTTCGGTTCGTGTTGATGCTAGCGGCTTTTTGACTGCCCGATGCGCGTTTGTAGCGTTTCAAGACTTAATGGGTGCCCACATTAAATTCTGGCGGCACCACGTTTCCCACTTTCAACGGCATGATCTTTTGCCTTTATGAGCAAGCGGTTACATTTGGGGAACTTAAGGGGGAGTATAAATACCTGTTTGAATCGCCTGGTTTCATCATTTTCGCGCTTACAATTATTGACGCATATGATTTGAATCTGGTTGGACTTGTACACTATCTGAAGAGTATCGTCATACTTCTGTAAGTCTTCTTTTTCTAGCGGCCCCTTGTATGGTCCTCGGACCCAAACCTATGGGGAAACTAGATACTTACAGAAAAATAGAAGTGGTAGATAGAACCAAGGTATTGCATGGTCCTCGGACCCAAACCTATGGTAAAACTACACACACCATTATATCTGGACACCAGACATGGCCAAGGTCTTGTATGGTCCTCGGACCCAAGCCTATGGTAAAAGATACTTATTGAAAAATAGAAGTGGTAGACAGAACCAAGGTATTGCATGGTCCTCGGACCCAAACCTATGGTAAAATACACACACCATTAAATCTGAGTACTAGGCTGAACCAAGGTCTTGTATGGTCCTCGGACCCAAACCTATGGGGAAACTAGATACTTACAGAAAAATAGAAGTGGTAGGCAGAACCAAGGTATTGCATGGTCCTCGGACCCAAACCTATGGTAAAACTACATACACCATTAAATCTGAGTACTAGGCTGAACCAAGGTCTTGTATGGTCCTCGGATCCAAACCTATGGGGAAACTAGATACTTACAGAAAAATAGAAGTGGTAGACAAAACCAAGGTATTGCATGGTCCTCGGACCCAAACCTATGGCAAAACTGCACACACCATTAAATCTGAGTACTAGGCTGAACTAAGGTCTTGTATGGTTCTCGGACCCAAACCTATGGGGAAACTAGATACTTACAGAAAAATAGAAGTGGTAGATAGAACCAAGGTATTGCATGGTCCTCGGACCCAAACCTATGGTAAAACTACACACACCATCATATCTGGACACCAGACATGGCCAAGGTCTTGTATGGTCCTCGGACCCAAGCCTATGGTAAAAGATACTCACTGAAAAATAGAAGTGGTAGACAGAACCAAGGTATTGCATGGTCCTCGGACCCAAACTATGGTAAAACTACACACACCATTAAATCTGAGTACTAGGCTAAACCAAGGTCTTGTATGGTCCTCGGACCCAAACCTATGGGGAAACTAGATACTTACAGAAAAATAGAAGTGGTAGGCAGAACCAAGGTATTGCATGGTCCTCGGACCCAAACCTATGGAAAACTACACACACCATTAAATCTGAGTACTAGGCTGAACCAAGGTCTTGTATGGTCTCGGACCCAAACCTATGGGGAACTAGATACTTACAGAAAAATAGAAGTGGTAGATAGAACCAAGGTATTGCATGGTCCTCGACCCAAACCTATGGTAAAACTACACACACCATTATATCTGAGTACCAGCATGCCAAGGTCTTGTATGGTCCTCGTACCAACCTATGGTAAACTAGATACTTACTGAAAAATAGA